>NW_010519924.1:260-35912 GCF_000687285.1 Phaethon lepturus
GGGCTCGGGCTTGGTTTTGGGGTGAGAAGGAGCCCGTGGGAGAAGCAGCCCGGGGTGCACCTGCTGCAGCACCCCAGGGTGCACAGGCGGAGCCCCTAAATGCTGCTGGGGTGCCGGGGAGGCAATGGAGACCTTGTTGTGCCACAGCTTGACAGAAGACCGAGGGGAATTTGCACGTAATGGAGTCTTCACACTCACTCACCTGGAAGGAGAGGTGGGGCTCTTGCCAGATCACAGGTAGCAGGTTTCGGAGGGTGGACCCTCAGCATTACCCCAGGGTGCACAGGCGGAGCCCCTAAATGCTGCTGGGGTGCCGGGGAGGCAATGGAGACCTTGTTGTGCCACAGCTTGACAGAAGACCGAGGGGAATTTGCACGTAATGGAGTCTTCACACTCACTCACCTGGAAGGAGAGGTGGGGCTCTTGCCAGATCACAGGTAGCAGGTTTCGGAGGGTGGACCCTCAGCATTAGCACAGCGGCTGAGCAGCAGCCCTGCACGGACAAGCTCCCGCAGGCGGAAACGCGGTTCCTTCCTGCCTCTGCCAGCTTCAAATGAAGAGAGCAGCTGTGGCCCTGTGTAATCCATCTTCTGAGCCCCTTCCCCTGTCCCAAACCCTTCCCCAGCCCAGTAGCCGATTTCTGAAGAGCTATGGAAACTCTGCCCATCTCTGCCTGTGTCTGCAGCTGCTGTACCCCAGGGTACCCCTTTGCTGTGCCGCGTCCCCACATTTGGCTGCCCTGGGTGCTCACCACTGCCAGGTGGTCCCACAGTCCTGCGAACTCAGAGGAACACGTGCCTCCTCCCTGGTCCACAGCCTGCACACAGCTCCCCGCCAGTGTGCAAGGGAGTGCCCATTGCGCCTGCTCTTGGGGCAAGAGGCTGAATTTGTAGCCAAAACCAACCCCCTTCCAGCCTTACTTGGCAATTTCCCAGCAGCAGGCTTGAGCATAAACCCTCCCTACCTGCAATCCCCTCATTAAAAGGAACACATTCCTCCTTCCTGTGGAAACTGCATTTTTTTTCTTATTCATCAGATTGTGACCCTGAACCTTCCGGGCATTTATTACAACAGGGGTTTCACCAGTAACTTCAGCCTCAATCCACAGAAGTGAGGGCTCAGAAACATGGGAGGTTTTTGCTGCAACATGCTGTCGGTGCTGTCTTTCCCAGCAGCATTGTTGCTGGCTGCAGCGTGCGTACACCCAAATGACAGGCTGCGGGGAGCAAACCTCGCTCAGCACAGCTGCAAAGACAGGTAAATGCCTGGGTTCTCCTATCCTGCTGCTGGCCTCTGCCTGCATCGGTCCTGAGGGGTGCAGAGTAGCACTAGCTGCTGCAGCACAGGACACAGAAACAAAACCTTGACCAGAAGTTCATACCAGGCATTGTGTGTTGTGAGAAACTGCAGTGCTGCAGAGGCAGGCAGATGAATCCCCTTCTTGGGGGGTCAGCACAGTGGTCTTCCTACACTGCAAGTAGCACAGTATGGAGTGGAAGAATAAAAGGCCTCCACAAAACTTGAAAGATCCCGCTTGAGCCAGCCCTCTTGCAGACCTGCATGGGATCCTGACCTGGCTTTTCCTGACTGCCAGCTTTTCTGGAAGTGCTAAGTTAGCTTTAAGGAGCCCAATTTCAGCAGCAGAAGCAATCCTGTGCACAATCCCAACAGGAACTGTTGGGAACTGGTGCTGTGGCCTCATCCCCACTGCATTACTTACATACACAACACATCAGTGCCACTCCGGCCAGTGCTACGCTTACATGCAACAGTAACAGAGATGAATGAAGGATCCAAAGGTGCGAATGTCAAAATTTTTTATTTACAACAGTCTCCAAAAATCAAGGAACACTGAAAATAGTGAGGGTAGGAGACAACTTACAAAAGTAACACGCGTACGTTACATCAGGAATTGTGCTACATCACTCTGAGAACCGACACTCTAAGGTCTGCACATGACGTGGTGAAACGGCAGTGCCCTCCTTCCCTCTGTCCTCACACGTGGGACACCTCACAGGTGGTCACATGTCTTCTCCCCTTGGCTTTTGAAACATCCTCCCTCCCATTTGTTGTCTTCTGCTTCCCCCTGCAAACCCGTCTGGTCCTCTGGTCCTGGCCATCGCCCTCCCATCCCCTCCAGCAACTGCCCAAATGAGGAGCAGAGAGGAGAAAGCCAAAGAGCCAAACTACGCCCTCAGGATGGAGACAGGCCCTGAAAGACTTTTAGCTCCAGGACCCTGGGTACTAAGCCAGGGCAGAGCAGTTAGTAGAGACCTTTGAAAAACCTGTGAACTATGGCTTGCGTGCTATCTGGGGTGAGGAGTGATTTTGGAAGAAGTAACGAAGAGACTGTGAGTTTGTCCTGCCTGGCTGCAAATCAGTCAGCACAGCTTCCTTAGTGGACAGCATGGAAGGATTTATACATGTCACAGGGTTAAATAAAAAGCCTTTTATAACCTTCCAGGAGGGTAGGCTGCTCTGGTAAGAAAATTCAGTGCAGGACAAGCTAAAAAAATTAGATGCTGTGACATAAAGCAACACCCTAGGTTGCTCCAGCAGATACAAAGCCAGGGGTCTTGAGAGACCATTGCATCCAGACTACTGTATCAGTGGTCCCAGTAACTCTGTAAGCATGCCACACATCCTTCTCTTGGGGATATTTTTCAGGCTGGCTTCGCTCTGGCATAGTTTCAGATCCAGCAGGGATTGAGAAACACAGCTCAGCCACTGATCCCCCTTCAGTATCTGCAGCCTTTGGAATTGCTAAGATCAGTGGCCAAACCTGATGCCCTGGTTGCCTGTACAGAACCCACGTGAACCCAGCACCCCAAGAGGCACCACAACATAAGGGCACAGACTGAGGAGACATGGGTCTATTCCTTCTCCTGATGCTGATCTTTGCAAATCACATCAGCTCAGTTCCTCCTCACTCCAAAGCTGATTTTGACAGGGCTGTTGTGAGCAGAAACTCTCTGCCCAAGTGTCCACAGCCATGGGGAGCCTTAAACTCACTCAGCAGCTCCACTGAAGGTAAGGAGCAGCACCACCGGCTCTGTGTATATAGCACAGTGCTTCAACCCTGGGGAGCAGTGTCCTTCTGTGACTGCCCTAGGCTGGCAGGGAGAGAGCTTCGGGTCAGGACAGGAACCACTCCATTTTGTAGGAGACTGCAGTGTTTCAGAACAACCTCCATCCTGAAACATTAACATCTACTTTTCAGAATGTAGCCCTCAAAACAGGGTTTACTAGAAATAAAGGAGTGGGCAGTTAACAGAAGTGTTCCATTGCAGTGTGCTCTGAGAACTCATGTACATTTCTTTTGCATTGCAGAAAGATTGTTCTGAAATGGAAAATCGGAGCATTCTCTTCCAAGTAAGGCTGGTCTGCTGTGTTCTACTGTTTAAAAACATCAAAACTGACATCTTTGTATGAAGCATTTTAACTCCCTAGCTTGCTCTGCCTAAGAAATTCTCCCTGAGACTATCTCCAGCCACTTTTTAGTCCATGCTCCATGAGCACCTTAGGCACGAGCAGCTGCCACGGAGAAGGCTGAACCTTGCTCAGCAAGATGACAGGGCCCAAGAGATGGTCTGGGAAACAGATGAGCCATCAGAGAAATAAGACAGGCAGAGATGTGGGAGGAATCAATTTAGGGCAAGCATCTGCTCCTGAAACAGTGCCAGACAGGTGAGGCCTTGCTTTTTATAAGCATCTGCCTTGGAGCACCGATTCCCAAAAGGGCTGTCAGCCCCACCTTCACATTTGCTCAGATAAACCCATCCATTTTCTTACCTCTATAATTTCATGAATATTTTCTAATCCCAAGGAAGATGCTGCCTACATGGAGATGGATGTACACATCTGCTACTGATTTATTGTCTCCACAGATGCTTGGGGAGATCAGGGTGTTGTAAGCATTTTGTGGAAGGCTGGGCCCCACCTCTAAGCCTTTCACGCCACAGCACATGGAGAAAGCACCAGCCACTCTGACCACAGAGCTGTACAGAGTGAAATGGTGATGGGGCAAATGCCTAGTTAGATCTTAAGACAAGTCTCATGACTATGTTTAACCAAGTTTTCAGCTTACCAACATCCAGTGAGTCCTTGCAGTGAAAAGCGTCACCTAGGATCATCTCCTGGCTCTTCTGCCTTCCTGTCACAATCTGGAGTAAGTTCCTCCTCCTCTCCTTGCCTCAGTTTCCTTGCTGGAAATCGCCAGCACAATCGCCTCAATATACCTTGTGAATCACCTGCTACAGCTCTGCACTTCATCTCAGTCTCTCATTTTCCTTTCTGAATGGTTCCAGCCATTGCTCCCAGTACCACCTTGGACAAACAAGGGCAAGGTGATGCTCTGCTCCTGCTAGTGCCAGCCAGCCCTTCTGCACTGACTGAGCCTGGGCTGGCCAGAGGAGGAGATAAAATGATAGCTTGTCCTTTCCCTTGCCTGCTCCAGAAAACAGGACAGATCCTGTCAGGTGCCAAGAACTCTGTTATTTTTGTCTGGAGATCAGACACTGCCAGATCAGACCCTAGGGACATAAAAAGCCTTCCTCTACTTTGAAATTAATCTTTGCCTTCCAAGAGTGGCTGAATGAATGGTCCCAGCATGGTGTGTCCAGAATCACTCTGGAGGTGGGGAGCTTACATAGCCTCTTTATAGTGAGCACAAACATAGGACACCAGGGGCTTAAATGAGCTTTAAACTTTGCAGGATTCAAAGCGCATCTATGCTTGGTCTTAAAGACCTTTCAAGGTTCCTTCACGTTCATGGAAGGAGAAACTTCCTCTAAGGGTGCACTCAGGAACTTATTGTCTTGTCTGGTGACCTGAAATATCCATCAGTTTAATCACCCCAAAGAATTTGAAGCACTAACTAAACTCAGGTCAAGCCACCAGCCAGAGGATCCTTGGCAGCAGTACTAGGGCTACCTTGCTCTCCCCTGCAGCGCCCATACAGCCACATGGGTCTCATGGGGCTGTATGTCATCAGCACACTGCCCTCTACACTCGCAGTGCGGAGTGCCACTTAGGAGTGCTCAGGACACCACTAGTAATTAAATCTGGAGAACAGACATAGGGAAAAGCATGGCTTACAGATCAATGTGTGTGCTGAACTGCGCACAGCAGCCATCAAGGCAGCACAGCAGCCATCAAGCGCCTCCCTGCAAAGGATAGTCAAAAAATCCTTTCCAGAACCATTTATTAACGGACACAGGATTCATTGTGAAGGAACTGGTGAAGGTAAGAGGTAGGTGCTGAGGAACACTTTGCAGAAAGGGGTAACTCAGTTGCACCATGGGACAGTGGGGAAGAAACCAGGTCTGTTCTACTCATGCTCTCACCACCCCCACTGCCTGCAGCAGGATTGCTCTGTATTTCCCCTGGCATCAACAAGAGTCCTGACCTGGCACTCCTCTCTCCAGCTGACACCTTGGGGAACCTACTTCAGGAATAAACATTTGATCCAGTTTCACTGGGATGACATGATGTGAAGGTGTAAAACTGGCAGGGATCAAAGCAGGGATACACTGACCAAGCAGAAGCAGCTGCTGATCTGTCTCAGTAGCACAGTCCCCAGAACTTGGCTGGCAATGGGGATGGGCTTCCTGGAATTTCCATCTTAAAAAGGGGCTCAATCCAGAGAGAGAACACAAAGCCATCAGGGACATAGTATCTGCAAACAAATAGAGTCAGGCTGCTTTCTGGCCAGCCCCCTCTTTTGGCATGCCTGTAAATAATGTTTAATGCATCTCCCAGTGGGCCTGACCCCTCCCCTTCTGCCAAGGACCAGATGTGCTGCATATCAATGCACACACTTAGCTATCTCAATTTTAAAAATATGATAGAATCGGTGATGCTTAAAATGTACTTGTTAATGGCACCAGTTTGCGATTTCATTTTCCTTTAATATAAACCATCTGCTCTAAGCAGGAAGCAGCCACAGGCTGAAGCTCCGCTGCCCTCATGTCTCCACAACGCAGGGTGTCTTTAAGCTGCCACAGAGGATGCACCACTGTTTATCAGTGCATGCCCCCACTACAGGCTCTACCTGGCCTCAGTGGTTAGCTCGGCCTCAGGTTAAGAGCTGACTGCCATGACCAAGAAGCTCTGCAGGGACCTGAAGGCTGTCTGTTTTCTCTCTGCCAGGAAGAGCAGAGGCAGTGACTAGCAAGGTCACACACTGAGCAGGAGGTGGGACTGGGCATCGATACTGCCTTGGCCTTACTACTGAGATGAGGGAGAGGAGGGCAGGCTGCTGAGGGCACCAATTGCATTCCTGATGGCTCTTCACAGACCCAAGAGATCCCAGTGAAAGGTGTGCTGTCGCTTCAGAAAGAAGGGAAAAACCCTGTGTCCCGACACCCTCCACAAATAATGAAATCAGGTCATTGCAGGTACCCAACATCTCTAGTTTGGATCCTACAATGACACCCATAAGAGCTCCTGTGAAGCAAGTTCACAGCTGGTCTAGCTTGGGTACAGTGCACAGCCAAGAGGCCCAGACAATGCTATTTCCCAGGCCTGTTGAACAGCTCACTGCTGTTTTTGAAGGCCCAAGCAGTGAGGCACAGGCGTAGGACATCACCTCAAGAGTCGTCGTTGCAATGCTGACTCTGGCCAAGGGGAGGGGAGGGACCGAGAGAGGGGTTTTGAAAGGGATCAGATGGCCTTCCCAACTTCTCCCCTTTTAGCTTTGCGGTTCCAGAAAGCTCTGTTCATTAAAAAAAAGAAAAGAAAAAAACAAAAGCAGAAAGAAAACAGAGAGGAGACCTCCTCCCCTCCTACACATGGGCTGAGGTATTCCCTGGGCAGCCCTCACTCTCCATCATCCATCCATCACTACCCAAAAATAAATACAAGTTTAGAGCAAAACCCATTAGAAAATAAAGTGCATCTGGAATTGAAAAACTTCTGGAAAAAGGGGATTTTTTTCCTCTTTTTTTTTCTTACAAAAAATATCCTTTAAAAAAAAGACAAAAGAAAGGGAGCAAGAGGACAGAGCATGTGGCTCTTGGTATAGGGTCTACAGGGCTGTTCCATTAGGGAGAGGGATCTTAAATCCGCTCTTCATCAGGGCGAGGCAGATGCATAGACCCAGCAGGCCAGCAAGAAGCACCCCCACCACAGCCTTGAGGCAGGAAGTCCTGCTGCGGATGAAGGTGCCAGGCCCCATGATGCTCAGCAGGGCTGTGCTCACAGTTAATGTGTACAGGATGGAGACTCCTGTGTTGAGGGCCACAATCTTCCCAAACTTGGCAAAAGGGGCAATGATGCAGAAGAACAGCGGGACGGTAGCAATCACTGTGGTGACGGCACTTGAGACGATTGCCACACCCACGTGACGGACTGCTTCAATCGTCCTCCACTGGCGGCACGCCATGGGGTCCTGGCAGAAAGGACAGCAGCGTTAAGGGGGAGCGGGGACAAGCACATGGGGCTGCATGCATGTTTTAGCCTTTGAGAGAGTGGCTTAGCTGATGGGGTCCTGGTCCAGGACAAAGATGCTGCAGGAGTGCAGATCAGACAGTTCATGCAGTCTCTGAGCACACTGGGCAAACAGTCATGAGGTTAAGACCCAGTAAAGGCAAAAATCTACTGGATTTTGTGCCTCCTTTCAGCCACACCAGACTGACTCCTGGGCCTACATAACAGAGGCACTGCATGCAAACACTATACCTGGGATCAGAGATCCCCAAGCTTTTGTGGTCTCCTTCTTCCCAAAGAGGGAAAAGATGCTAACAAGGCTGGAGAAGACCTGGACATCCAGCTCAGCACAGCAAAGCAATTTGCAGAGATTACAGAACAAGTGCAGGGCCATTCCAGCACAAGACTGTCTTCAGTGGGGCATGAAAGGGGGGTGCTTTGGACACAGCTGTAGCCAGTAAGAAAGGGACAACCATGTGAGTTGGACCCTCAGCTGGGTTTACTGTACACAGCTACACAAGCTCGTATCAGTCTCTGACCAGTTAGCTGGACAAGCAGCAGGCATCCCAGGCATGCTGTGAGGGTGGCAAGACACATCCTCCCTTGCCCATCATGCCTTAGGTCCTGCATCCCAGCCGAGTGGCACGGAGGGCATGAGGGGAATGGATACAAGGCTATAGGAAGAAAAAAGCTCACCTCTGCCTGCTGTAGCGGCAGGTTTTCCCCTGCCAGCAGGTAGCCCTCCACCAAGTGCACGCAGTAATCAACAGAGGAGCCAACGAGAATGGAGAGGGAAATGGCTTCCACAGCTCCCATTTCCCAGCCAGACCAGTACATGATGGTCACCACCAAGCAGACCACCCCTGTGTGAAGAAGGTCATGTTAGGCAAATTTAAAGGACTAAGGGACTGCTGCCCAGGCCTACTGATAAAAGTCAATCACTGAGGAGTTTGGGACCATATACCCCCACAGATCTGCATGCTAGCCAGTCTGAATCTTGCACATAATTCCTCCTACCCACAGAGAAAAATCACTTCCCTCACGTTCCACTGGCCACAGGGACCATTCAATCAGGTAATCAGACCTGCTGGGAACAGTGAAGCACCTAATTAAATATTAGGCAAACTGACTGATGCCAATCTAGACTAACGCGTACTAAAACAATCCAAGCCCCGCAACCGTGCCTGTGTGCACACATGCACTACAGGAAAGAGGGCCCTTTGTTTTGCTTGCTGGAATTACACACAGGCTGAGCGCATGCACAGGTTTTTCTTAAAGGCAAGAGTGATGTTTGTTTGTGAGTCATGTGTGGGAGACTAAGTGGTTTTAAAATGATAGATTTGGTTTTTAAACCGAGAAGTTTAGCAACACACTTAGTCCACAATATCATCAAATCACCAGCCAGGGAGAGGGAACTATTTACAAATTTGCTTCAAATACTAACAAAACCACTAAAATATTCAGCTTTTAAAACCTCCCACTGCTTGGAAACAGCAGTGATGGTGCAGATCCTTGGGAAGTAGTGCAATTGTTATTCAGAGCATGTGGGACTTAATCACATTATTATACATAACAGGCAGGGATGGCATTTGTGTAGCTAAAACCCCTATTTAAACAAATAGAAGGGATTGTGTAGATAAGACACACAAATCTACTTTCCCAGTGAGGTTCCTGTGCATTTGTTGAGGGTTTCTCCCATTCACCTAGGTATATCAGGACTGTCTCCTGGAAAGTCAAAAGGGTTTACACAGAGTAAGAGCAACTCAGTTCAAATCACCAGAGATTCAGCAGTTCCACAATGCACTGATTTCAGACAAAGTGAGAGCTTGACACGTTGGAATTGGTGTTTTTACCTAAAATGCTGAGCAGCACTGGCAGCAGGAGGAGGATGTGAGCGGTAAACACAGCCACTGCAGCCACACAAATAACCAGGGAGAGGACGAGACCGTATAGGGCACTCTGCACCCCTGGAAGAAAAAAGGCAGCTAATTTGACTCATGGAAGGTGACAGCTGGGACAGAAATGCACTGTACTCCTGCTGGCAACAAGGCCGGCAGGGACTCACACTGCGGGAGAAGGAAAGGGGAGGATGAAAGTGGGAAGTGGGTGATCAGATTCTTGCCTCTCACATCAGGAAGGCAGAGTCCCTTTCCTTCTATATTTCCCTGGGCTCTGCCTAGGATTTTGACAGTATATGCTGCTTGGGGCAGAAACAGGCTTTAGGAGTTTGCACAGCAATGATAAGGAACTGAAGATATAACACATGCCCATCAGATGGGACAGAGTGTGCTGTGAAGATGTATCAGAGCACGTGGGTTCCTCAGGTAAAGAAACATGGCAGTTACTTGCCTATAATCTCCATGAAGATCTGCTTCCAGTGCTCACAGGTCTGGAAACCGTGCCGGAGAGCAGAGCCCTCTGGGAAGAGCTGGAGTTGCTGCTGCAGGAATGTCTCCCATTTCAAATAGTCAGCGTATGTCTGGAAGGAAGATTTCCCTTTGTACGTTGTCTGTAAGAAGATTAACATGTTATTCTTGTGTCCCTCTCTTTGGGGCAGGATATGCATGGCAAGGGAAGAGGTAGAACAAGCTGGCTGGAGTTGCAGCACCAGGCAGAACTGGTAGTGGCAGATGGGCAAATCTGCCACCAGCTCTTTGCCTGAGCTCTCATGGTAAGAGCAAACTGTGGCATAAGCAGCCACTTCTAGCAACTTGTGGGTGCAGGCATGCTGTCTGCAACAAGGCACAAACACTAGCAAACACTAAATTATGTCTGCAAATGAAAGTGGCCAGTGCAGAAAGAGCGGAGCTAAACCCCAGAAGTCACAAGAAGAAACCGTCACATGTCTAGATGTCAATGCCATGTGCTCACCGATTCAAATGCCATGGAGATCCACTGCACCTTCCCATCCTTCACCCCCACTGCCCCATGTGAGAGCTGTCCAGGCAGCAGGTTTGGCTCAGGGATGTTCTTGCACTCAGGGTGCAACATCTGCAGAAAGGAGGAGATGCTGTAACCTGGAAAGAAAGAAAGAACAAGGGATGGAGGTCAGGACAGAGAAAGGAAGCATACTGGAGCAAGCGGAAAAAAAAAACCCCAAAACCCAAAAGAAAGTTGCAGACCCCATTTGTCAGTAGCTGCTTCCCCTTGCAACTCCGACTTGCCAAAGCCCTCGAGGTCTCAAGCACCAGAGCTCTCAGCTGCTGCTAGCTTGAAAGGGCACTCTGTGCCATCAGGACTGGACAGGACACTACCATCACTGTTTGTCCCCAGCTGTAAGGAAGCAGTACAAACAGCAAGCACTGAGGAGCTGGCCACCCGGCCTGGCGGGGATTTTCTCCAGGCATGAGATTGGGTTTTGGCCTGAAGCCAATATAAACTTCCTAGACTCAGGTCCACAACATTGTGACCTCTGATGTTGGAAGAGACAGTCACTGGTTAGGTATGTGAAGCCACAGGGGCAGTGAGTAGCCTCATCACATGAGATCAGGTGTGATTTGCTGGTTATTCAGGAGTTACTAAGAAGGTATTTTCTTGTCCAAAAGATTGCAAGTGTATCACAAGCAATACTCATGACCAGAAAGAACAGATGCAATTCTGTTCTTATCTTCACTGGATTAAATCCCAAAGAATATGCCCAGTGTCTTTGGAGTTAAAGAGACCATTTCTCTTTCTCATCTCACAGAAAGCATGACCAGGGGCATGTTCTAGAAGGGTAAAGCTGCTTTGGGAAGAAAGGAGGCAGCAAGAAGCAGCCACCCTTTCTGGTTTGCTGCGGAAGACCCCAGCTCAAACATACACTGCTGCAAGCAGAGCTGCAAAACAGGAGTCTGATGTTCCTGTCCCAATCGCTGTTTACTTCTCATCCTCAAACGGCTAGCACAACACACAGAAGCATGAGCTGAATGGCCCACAGAAATGAGAGCTGTGACTTAAGCCAGGTGGAAACAGGCAGAGCTGTGCTGCAGCCAGGCCAAGAATGCTGACAGCTGAGAAATACCTCTCCTCCCTGCCCTGCCTACATTTATCGACTGGTACCTCCCTTTCCTTTCCCTGCTTCAAGCTGGGATCTGAAAGTTTAAAAGCGCTTAGCAGCCACACTCCTCAGACTGGAGCGTGAGAACCAGCCTCCAGACAGGGACCCAAGATCTCCCTATGGGCTCTGTGGCTGGCATTAGTCCTACTTACCAGAGGGCAGGCACTGAGCCCCTCCTGGCTTCACCAGCTCGGTGTTGCTGGCGATGGCTTTGCAGAGGCGGCACAGGTTGCCAATCTCTTTGAAGAGGTCGAAGCTGTCATCATAGATAACGCTGCCCTTTCACAAGGAGACACAACAATAAGAGCACCACACGTGAGGCACACACAGCAACTGGCACAAAAAGGCAGAAGCCGAGCCCTCTCCTGGCTACACAGCCTAGGACTAGTTTATACAGACCACAGATTATATGGTGGAAGCACCCACCAGACATCTTTGCCTCACCAGGTAACCCAGGAAGAAACTACATGTCCCCCCCCGCCTCCCTGCAAAAATGTCAGGCGGTATGACCGAAATGCTGATAAAGGAATAGCCACTATGCCATGCACCAAACCATAAGGGTCTGCCTATGGAGTGGCTCTGAATCCCTCGCAGTGCCCAGCATGAAACTCCAGCCTTCTGCACACTCCACCGCCTGCATTTCGCACTGCTCCCTCCAGAGGAAAGAGGCAAAGGCTGATTCTGCACACTGCCCCCAAATCATAAGGTGGGAAGAATGGCAGAAAGCTGAAGTGCATCTGCCAAGTGACCAGAGCTAAGCATAATTTTTCTGGGGAAAGGTTGTAAATGTCTCAGGGTATCAGATCTGGGAGATAAGCTGTTCCTGGAAAAGTCACATTTAGTAACCTTTCCTTGGAGTAATTGATTTGTATTTTTTCATGTTAATATCTCATAACAAGATAAACAATTGTAGAAAAATATCAGTTCCCTGGATCTTGAATTTGTAGTAAAATTTTCATACTGAGTTCAAGATGGGTTTGCTTCTAAAATCCTCAGGAAAGCCAGATTTAGAGTCAAAATTAGGTTAGATATTGCACTTAGAAAGGGATTTTCTGAAAAGTCTGAAGTGATTTCAGTAAGGGCTTCCTGATCTCCATTATTTGTGAATTTGCTAAAACATAAATGTACTTTTGGCTCATCACAATGCTACCACCTTTGCTATTCCATCTGTCTAGACAGCTGGACCATGCTTCCTGGGCTGTGGGGATTAACTAAACACCATCCAGGGAGACCCTCCTTCACTCATCAGCCCCAAGCATGCCTGTCCAGCATGCCAGAATGTGTGTACCATGTCTCCGATGACGTGGTTGTCCAGGCGCCTTGTGCGATTAACACCTCTGATACCAAACACTACAAACACCATGGCTCCCGTGTCTACCAGTGGCCGCACCGCTGGCTTCCCGCAGCCCGTGTTCATGCAAGGATTAAATCCAGAAGTGGCTGACAGTTTTGCTTTGGGTGCTGCTGTCAAAACAAAAGAAAGGTTGGTTACATCAGAAGGTGGTAAAAAAAGGTCTGACTCTCTGGACCTGACAGTCAGACAGGTCCTTATCAGCTTACCTTTCTCACTGGGAACGTAAAGGATGCCTTTGGTGGGTCCGTCTGGGCTAGAGCTGAGAAGACAGCCAGGAGGTGCTACACACACTCGGCCATGGTAAGGGGGCTTGTGCGACTGGGCAAAATACAGTTTCCTGTGCAGCAAAGACAGTTTGTTATGGGGGACCAGAGGCAGTAAAGATGATGTGTCCAAAGCATTACAGGGAAACAGATGTTCTCAGGGACAGAAGGAAAGGAAAAGGTGAGCTCCAGAATCCAAACTCCAGACCTAGATCCCTAGCCATTATGTATTCTGTGCTGCCTGTTCAGCCCAAGAGCTCAGGTGGGTAAGGACAAGACCAAGATCAGCAATGTCTTTTTGCTACCCAAAGAAGCCTCCAGTCATAGTCCCGCCTTTGGCACATTAATGATGCTACAGGCCTGCAAAATGACTTTGCAAAGATGGGGCACATTTGCAGCAAAGCAAATCCTAGGGCTATGGATGTCACCAACTGAGGGCAGGACTGGCACTGGACATTAGGCATCCCACATCAGCCTGGGCTGTGCTGTTTTTGCTGGCTCTGAGTGGGTTTTGGAAGGTTACCGTGTTCGCTGCTGCTCCTTGGCGGCCACGTAGAAACTGAAGTCGAACTTCCAGCCTCTCTTGGTGTCACAGGACAAGGTGGTCATCATCCACTTCCTGGGGCTCGTCTGCTTAAGCAGCCCTACTGTGGACACACAAGCTGTCAGCTTCCTGGTGAAGTTACCGAAAGGCACTCTATACACCTAAGCAATGGATTAACGAAAACAGACACTTAACTCCACAGGGTTGCAGCCTGTTGCACATTAGCATCACACACTCCCCTCCTCCCTGAGCACTGGTACAGCCACCTAGAATGAGCACTGCAGGCACAAACCCAGTCAGCCCCCAGCCTGCCTCCTTCCCAGGGTTGGGAATGGGTGTGATGGGGCCCCCCAGTGTGTGATGGGGCCTCTCGCCAATGCCATTCTCTGTGGTCTAGACTGGCCTAGGGTGAGGGACATCTGAAGGTGAGTCCTCCTGGGGGGTGTGCACCCAATATGGCCTATGCACAAGTAGTGTTGCCTGCTTCCCTGTGTCTGTGGCTAGACAGAAGGAGGCGGTGGGAAGCCAGCTGCCTCATTAGCAGTTTCTACTAGAATGAGCTCAGCTGATGATGCCAGGCCTCATCTGATCTGCAGACACCCACACTTCTGCTCCCATTGCTGACAGTCACATCGCAACAGCAACAGGTAAGTACTGTGGCACTGTGAGGCATAATCTCTAACGATGCCAGGCACAGTGCCCTCAGAGTTAGCTACCTTAGTGCAATGCCCTGCAGCTACCTTGGACCCCAGAGAGAAACAGGAGGAGGCTCTTGTGCTCACCTGTTGAGTGCTGCACTCTTGATAGAGAGGTCCAGCATCCCTGGACTGACTCACCTGGAATGAAGGCACTTCCCCATCTCCCGGTGACACCATCTGCCAGGGGGCAGGGACGCTGGCATTGAGCGAGAATCTGTAGATGGCTGGCCTTCCCTTGCTTCTGGACTTGGAGATATACACAGTCCCCTGGAGATCTGAAGAAAACAAAGGGCATGAGGGCTAGTGGCACTTCACACTCAGCAAATCCTACAGACACGGACAGCTGCAAAGGGGTTGTTCTGGTCTGCTGTCTCCTCTGGGGCAGCAGGCACAACCTCTGCCTTCTAACAGCACAGCACACCTTTCAAAGGTTTTCACAAATATATCCTGAGCTGCACTAATTCCTGATGGCTTATTGATTCATGTCATGTTGGGACCCGGCCCTATAACTCTTATCTCCAATATCCCCTGCAAAGCAGGGTTGAATTTACACTTCTCATGGCCTGCCAACAAGGTTGTGACACAGGACTGGGATGCAAAAGCTCTGAGCTCCTAGCCCTATACTCACACCAGGCAGACCAGAGGTATTTGTCACTAGACTGTGCTGCCACCTGGGTAACAGGACCATGTCCTAGAGAACAGTAGACACTCAGGGGAAGGGAGATTGTAATGATGCCCCTTCCATCCAGCACCAAGCTAGGGCTAAATGGGGCAGGGTCTGAAGATAATTATTCCCCATCAGCTATTCAGATCATATGATTTAGTTTTTAACTGAGTGGACCCTTGGGCCCTGGACCCAAATGTGGTCAGAGTCATCATGCCCACCTACCTTGCTGCCCTGTATCACTTATGCTCCCTTTGGCTCCCCAAGCTGACCCTGAGCCCCTCTTCTTTTTTTCCAAGGAGGTTCGGATGTTGTTCTGCAAACTGTGGGGCTTTTCCTGAAACAAACCTGTCCCACAAGGTTAGTCAGGGAGGAAAGAGTGAATGGCATGACAAGAGACCTAGCAGCCCTGCCCACACCACAGACTCTGCTACTGTACACCAAACCCTAAGCAGGGAACACAGAGCCACAGATCTGGCATGTGACCAGCACTTACTAGTAAACGTAGTCAGTTTTCATGGACTGTAAAGGAATTGCTCCAGCAGAAACACTCAGGCAGTTCCTGGCTAAAGCAGGAAATACTTTTCAAAATACTCCACCCCTACAGGCAACTCAACAATCCCACGCTCAGTGTGCACCTCCCTCCAACAGGGTCCATCCAATGTCCAACGAGATATTTGAACAATGCAGGGCTCTACCTCACGTTTCAGCTCCTCCAGCCCAGGGCTTAGGCCAGGCTGCACCCACCATGGTGTGTGGACCAGCACTCTCACCTGAGCAGGTAACGCAGGAGATGCCTTCAGCACTCAGGTTGTATTTCAGGTCGAGCAGCACCTGGATGTTAGTGTCTGGCCGGAACAAGACTGGAGCACGGCTAGCTGGATGGAGGCGGCTAGCGAAGAATATGGACAGGAGCAAAACGAGGAGAAAGAGCCCTGCAAGGAGAAGCCCAGGTAAGTGTGCGGGACCCTGCATGCATCTTGCACCTCTTACCACAGCAGAGGTGTGGCAGAAAGATGCTATTTTCAATGGGAAAAAGGAAGAGCCCCTAAAGCACACAGGCAGCTGGGCTTTGTTGCAATGAGCCCCATGCCTGGATAACCCCATCAGGGCTTGCCATTTCAGATCTGAGTGAATCTCAGGGATGGAAAAGTCTCAGAGTTCCCCATGTAGTTCCCTTAGGGACTGTTCTGGGGACACTCTTCCACTGAGTTAGAAGCCATGTATTATGTTCATTTTCTCAATCTCTTGTCACTAATAATCAAGGCTTGAAGACTGATTGAGATGCTGTCAAACCCTCTAAAATCCATGCAGATTGAATACCCCCTCCTTCCTTACCCACAATCACCCATCTGCTCTTCACTGCAGCCCACAGAACCCAGTGTTCCAGCAGCTCCTGCAGATGGGTTATCAAGTGACCCCGGTTGCTCTTCTCTGCAGCGAGCTGCAGATTTTCTGGCATCACAGATACCAAGGGGACATCCCCCATTTCCAGGGAGACTAGAAAGAGAGAGAAATCAAAGGCAGTCTCAGTGCTCAGTGTCATGAGTGTGTCTCATAGCTTTCTGCTCTCCTTCCTTTAGAAAACCTTCTGCAAGGCGCTGTACCACTCACTCAAGCTAACGAGATGGAGTAAGACAGAGGCAGTGACTTGCCCAGGATGTCATAGGAAGCATCCTTCTCAAGTCACTGCCATGTGACAGCTACACTTCTAAATGCATTGTTCGGTCCAAAGCCTATGCTTCAAGCTATTCTTCCTCTGCCAGATCCCACTAACATTGTCCATATGGTCATAGGGACACTGCATGCTTCTTGGGCCAAGCAAAATTTGTCTCTGTCCCAGTAAGTATGTCTTGCAGCTAATTGCACACAGCTGACCTCCTCCAGACTGCAGCCTGGCTCCTATCTGATCTCTTTAGTCCAGCTCAGGGATGCCTAGGGAACTGCCCTCTTCTCTACAGGTGAAAAGCGGGCACTTGCTGTAGTGGGGCCAAAGTGTGCCTGGCACACTGTACAGCCGACGCATAGAGCACGCATGGTCACCAACTGGAACAAACTGCTTTGCCTCTTCACAAGTTACCTGATGCCCAGGGGCCCCTGGAGAAAAGCACCCTGCTGTTTACTCTGCTCAAGGGAAGGAGTTATTTCCATACATTACCACTGCGTGTGGCTCTAGCATACTAAGGAGACAGCTCTTGCAGCACAGTGCCAAAGCTTAGTTGTCTGCCTATCAAAGGCAGCTCAGAGCCTGCTCTGCAGGGAGGGGGTCTGCACACTGCTATGGGATTGACAGGCTCTCAGTCACTGATCCATTTGCCTCCTGTTCCAGTTTGCTGCTAGGCCTGAAGGCTACTCACTGCCCAGACTCCTCCTGTGGTGAATTTAAAAAAAAAAAAAAAGAGAGAGATCCCAGCAGGTTTTAAAAGCCAAATACAGTAGAACATGATCCCGTAAGCACCCTTATCTTCCATCAGGGCTAGAAGGATTATCTCCTGCTAACAAGAGATAGGGAATGTTCTGGGCTCTTTTTCTAGGTTGCTTATGTGGTCTTGGGCAAGTCCTTCTTGCCATGATGGAGGGCATGCTCTGAGGAGGTGCTGCTGCAGAACAAAGTGTTGTCTCGCCTGCTTCCCAAGCGTAGTTCTCTGAATGGCAAGGAGGAGGGGAAAACTCTTGACTCAAAGACGAGCTGTCCTGTGCTATGGATTAGATGTTTCATGGCTACATCCATGTCGCCATCAGTGATTCCAGCCAGAAAGTACAATCCACAATTAGACCCAAGAGGATTAGCAAAGATCAGAGAGATCACTGAAGATCTCAAAGCAACTTACAACCATTAGTGAGTTCAGACTCCTACAACCTCCTCTGACAGCACCATCTCCAGCTTAAAAGTAGGGAAAACATGGACCAGTGGCAGGGACAGGAAGAACCGCAGGATGAACAGGGCAGTGTGGTCCCCCTGAAGGCACTACACAGCAGGCACATACCAGGCTCCTCCTCCACACTGAGCAGTGGGATGTCATCATCGAGATAGGGAAGCGTCTCTCTGCCTGCTCTGGAGGTGGCCTCCGAGGCAATGAGGAGATCTTCAGCCAGGTGCAAGGCATTCTTTTTGGTGCACTTCTGATTACAGCTAGATTGGAGCAAGGAAGCAGATAAAGGCAGGAGTTTTAAGCCACATACTCTGCAAACAGTTACTAGTGGGCTCCTTCAGTGACAAGGGAAGCAGCAACAGCCTGCTCCAACTACTTGGAAAGACAACAAGTAGTGCCATGAGCAATTTCCATTGCTAAGTGCTAAGAGGTCAGAGGCTGAGCTGCTATGGCAAAGCAGTAGCAGGCTGGGCTGGATTTACAGAGGCAGGGCTGAGCCATGAACACTCGGTGCTGAGTGACAGAAGTTTCAGCAGTTCATCTCCCTGCTAATGAATTAAATCAGGCCAGATTATCTGCACTGCTAAAGAGCAGGGGAAGGGGAACTGTGCTGACTTTCAAATACAAATCCACACGCACTGCTTGTGCTCACAGGCACAATGTAGATCTCACTGCCTTGCAGGGCCTCTATCTCCACAGCTTGAGGATTTAGCTGTGCAGGCAGTGCTCTGAGGACACAGATGGCTCCAATATTCCATGGGATTCAATGAAGAGGTATGACTGGCATTGCAGTCTGGTTCCTGGGAGGCACCTGTGCATACACCAGGGGTAATAAGACTGGGACCCAGTCCTTCCATTTTGCTCCAATCTGGAATGGCAGAAGCTAAATAACCCTTCTGTTAGAGACTAACGGGGAATGGCAAAGCCAAGCTGCCTGAGGGGGGTGAGGATAACTGAGAGGACAGGGCAGGGATTCGCATGAGTTCCACAACAACTTCCCACCCACACAAGGAGGCTCCAGGGCTCACCTGGTTTGGCAGGAGCTCTCTAGTGGGGACACATAAAGGGTCCATATTCCGAGAGCAGCTGGCATGGTGAAGAGCACAGCTACCCAGCAGCAGGATACAATCAGCGACATAAAGAGTCCAAAGTCATGCACGGCTGGAATCTACATGGAGAGAGAGAACGTGGAGTTGCGATCAGCTGGGGCAGGGAGACCTGGAGACACATCAGGCCAGAAAGAGGTACCTGGAGGAACCTGAGAATAGCACATGCTGACCTCAGTCATGGTAGTCAGCAAACCTGGTAAAAACCAGAGCTGAGCTGATCAGTGGCACAGGAAATATTGCCTTGGATGCAGATACAGGGAGAGTGTCCACTGCCTTAGAGCGGGTAAGGGACAGTCCTCTAGGGCAAGCAAGTTCAGCATGTCCCTGTGCTGGAGGAGAGGGCAGAAAGATGGTGCTGGCAGCTTCCCTCTCTATTAGGGCCTTGGGTAGAAACAGAAAGCCCCAAATCCCAAAGCTGCAGTATACCTGAGAGAAGATGTTGGCAGCATATGCTGCAGCCGTGGTCAGGGAAGTGAAGAAGGTGGCCTTTCCTGCTGTCTGGACAGTATGGATCATGCGCAGTCGCAGGTCCTTGAGGTGGGTGGCTTGGCGGTAGGTGTTGATGAAAACAAAGACATCATCAACCCCTGGGAAAAGAGCGGGGACATTTTGATACTTTGCTCACAGTAGGGACACATGCTAAAAATCTAATTTCCCTCTCAACATCTGACCTGCAAATATTTCACCTACAGATAATGGAGGGAAATGGCTTGAAAATTCAATCTACATTTGCCGCCACCACCTTTCTTTCTCCTGCAAGCAGGAGTTATGGCAAGGCAGCACAGGTAGGTTTTGAATAAGGATGTGCTTACCAATCCCCACAATGACAAAGGCAGCCACACCATTGAGTATACCCAGGTACTGGATCCCAAATACGACGTGGTACAGGAACAGAGCCACCAGGCAGCTTAGCCCAATACTGGCAATGCCAAAGAATGACAGGAACACTATAGGAGGAAAAGAACATGGAAAAAACAGTACTGCTGACCACCCCCTGGGAGAACAGACTCCTTGTACCTGCCCTGTCAGAATACTGGTTCCCAGGACTGTGTTGGTGACAGAGAATAGCTCAGGGCTGCAAGAATACCACTTGCAGATTCCTTCCACTGAGGCCCATCCATGAAATTACATCAGCTTTACACCCGCATTAATAAGATGGGAATCTGCATCTTATTCCTGCTCTCCTGTGAGCCTTCCCCCCATTCTCCCCACAAATGTCTGCTCTGGAGAATCAGACTTGCGTGACCTCCTGCATGCTGCTGTGCCACAAAGTCTGCCTGGTGTCAGGGCATCAGAGCCTCTCCTGGGGATTGCACAGACACAAGGAGTCACGGCACAGAATCATAGAGTAGTTTGGGTTGGAAGGGACCGTATTTGGCCTTGTGCGAAAGCAGGGCAGCTCTGACTGCAGCCTACCTGAGCAGGAGGTAAGGATGTAGACCAAGACAGCTATGCAGCTACTGCTGATGAAGGCCAGCAACATGTCATTGTTGAAGGTCCTCCTCACTTCATAGTCAAACAAATCTGTCCCTCCATACAGCACCTGGACTTTGCTAGGGTGGAAAGATATGAAGGAAGGAAGAGAATTAGGCAGAGTTGAGTACAAAGGGAGCAGAGCCAGGGGATTTAACAAAGTATGATGTCTCTTCCAGAGCCAAAGGAGGTCACTGCTCTAATAAACTTGGCAGTGCTTTGATGAAACAGCTCAGAGTGGTGACAGCAGGTTGAACAAGGTTGCTGCTGGAGGTGAAGTTCACACAGAAGGGAGAAAAATAAAAGAGCAGGTCTAATATTTTAATTCCTCCAGTGCATGGTGAGTCTCTGGCACTAACAGACTTCTTGCTGTCAGGGAACAGCTCCTGAAGCCTCCAAAGCCAATTCCATCTGGAATCCTAATAATTGCTTATTATATTAAGCACAAAGGTAATAACCAGCAGATGCAGGCAGAGAGAGAGATTATCAGAAACCATATGATTTACCAGCTTCTGCTTCTGGAATCAGCCTCTGAGCGGAAGTAATCCAAGATAATTTAACCAGGAGTACAATAACACTGCACCATAGGAGGCTATCGGGAAGCCAAGCTTCAGAACCCAGCCTTGGCCCCAATTCCCTTTCTGCTTCCCCTAACTGCAACCCACTCTGCCAGCCCATTGCTGAGAATGGTCTGTGGCTGCCTGCTTTCAGGGCTGACAAGTGCTGGCTGCCTTTCACTCTGCCTTTGAAGATCAGTATCCCTTCGTTCTGGGAGCTATTGAGATTCAGAGCAGTAGACAGCTGGAGACTCAGAATGTACACGAACACTTGGACTCACTGTCTTCCCTCAGCTGTCTGGATACTGGGCTACTCTTTTAGCCCTTTTAGCTTTATTTTACCATTTCCCTCTCAGAAGCACTGAGCAAAGCTCTATTCAAGCAAAGTCATATAGACCTGGTGGTGAAGAAACCCTGCCTTTCCTCAAACTTATCCTGGCCTGAAACTCCCCTCCCTACCTCTCTGTACAAAGAGTAAACACTTCTGGAAGGAATTACATTGGCATGAGCAAAAGTAGAAACAGATCCACAGGTTGATGACTTGAGTAAGGACCATTTCACACCCTGCATCAGATCAGCTGGGGCCAAATTCAGACCAGGAAGGCAGAGAAGCAGCTCTGTTGGAGCCAGTGGAATTGGACTTGTGAGATGGAAGCAAACAGACCCAATGCCAGAAAGGGGCTGAGTGGAAAGGCAGGCACTGGATTCAATCTTTGGCTCCCTTTCATGATCTCTATTGATGTCTCTGGCGTGTTGCTGCAGTAGGAAGAGGCATTAAAGGAAAGCGTATGAGTGGTTTTCTGCCATATGCTCCCCACCCTCATTCACAGCACTGTGCCTGAGCACAACTTCAAAGGGGATGCTTTTTCTCCTTTGTCTGGAGCATTACGCTGTTGCCACTGTTCCAGACTGACCAGCAGTCTGAGCTGGCATGCCAAGCCTTCTGTGCCTTCAGGGCTATCAGAGCAGAGTAGACATATCTGTCCAGCACAAACCTTAAGACAGGGCTTTTACACCCTGAAGAGCCCATTCCATCCACTCTTTTAGTGCAACAGAAAGTACCATCCTCTCCAACCTCTGTGTTGCCCGGCTCTCGCCCACTCCCAGCAAGGCACCTGCCCTGTCTGCCCAGATCCTCACCTTGTGGATTGCTTGGCCAGCATGGCTACGTAAGTGATGACAAAGTTCTGGAACTTGCGGCGCTGCTCCTCCCAACGGTCCTCCACCGAGTAGTAGTTCGGCAGTGGTGCCCCAAAGAGGATTTCGCTCCGCAGCAGGGAGCTTTTCATGTTCTCGGCTGACAAGCCCTCATCCACATACCAGTAGAATTCGGGGTGGGTCATGGCCAGCTCCAGGGACCCTGTGGGAGAAAGCAGCACCACTTTTATTAGGTCCTGCTGAGTTGATTTGGCAAGGCATGGGGTCTAGTCTGACAAAGTGAAACTGGGAGTGATCCTGTCTTTCAGAGTGATGCTGCCTTGCAGAGAGCAATAAGGGCTGGGGAAAGCTGGATTTCAAAGACTCATGTTCCACTTCTGCTTTGTGACTCTGCTTGCAATGTTACCTACATGCAGTTCCCCATCAGGGACGCATCTTCCACCTGATTGATCTGAACCACAGCTCCACCAAGCAGCAATGCACACAACATCCCCATCAATATTCCTATGGCTGGATGCACTTAGTTCTCACACACTGGTCCAATATTTGCTCCATCATACTGGGAAGCACAAGAGCTAAACAACGCCTATGGAAGATGAGTAGTCCTGGCACCTCTGCCATCTGATGGTGTGAGGCATGCAGAGATGGAGGCACTCAGCTAGTTCTGAGTAACAGACACTGCCTGTCTACTCCCAAAATCCAAGTTCCCTTAAGTTCACACCAGAAAGACCCAGAAACTATGTTCTTTCCTGTTTTGGTAGCAGAACTGTTACCCACACTGGAGCAGATGGAGTTAATTTTTTGCCTGCTCCCTGTATGGCTCCTGGATAGCTATCATCTGCAGCCTGTGCTTGGGAGACAGATGGAGGCTTCATCCCACAGCCATATCACACCCACAGACTCCTCATGATTCACCTCTTTTTCCATCCAGAGCCTCTGCTCTACTAGAGGGGCATAGTACAGGGTACGGAGCTGGGAGGAGGAGGCAGGGCCTTCCTCCTCCTTTCCTTATAGAAGCCTTTCCAGCTGGTGACTCACAAGCTGCCTTTCAAGCTCTAGAGCAGCCCATAGACCTCAGGGAAGCTCATCCCTATTGTCTGTCCGAGACTTGACATTCCTCTAGTTAACCAGAGTCTTTCACAGTAGAAGGCATCTGCACAATGCAGGACTCCCCCGCATTTGTCCCTCTCGCTCGCCTGTTTGAGTCTGTGTGATGCATGATTGGGGTTGCAGGGGCTTTGCTGAAAGGGTAGAAGAATGGCCCTAGTGCAGAAAAGACAATTCCTCAAGGCGCAACACGGCAGCACCTTCCTCTCTGCACAAGGCAGTCATCCCTCTTAGCTGCACACCAGTGACTGCCTGAACTTGCAGAAGATGCATGCCATAAACATGCCAGCCCTCGCCCATGGCCCTTAGCTCACCTTGGATGTCAGCAAGGTCTTGTCCCATGCCATCATAGTAAATCTTCCCTCCTCTCTCAGTGGGGAAGAAGTAGGTCATGAGGGAGCTGGGTGGAGAGCAGTAGGAATAGGAGCCCAGAGGCAGATCCTTCAAGACCTCGTGGGGCTTCCAACAGAACTCCCGGAAGCGAGGGTGGTCCATGATCTTGCGCTCGACCTCATGGATGGTAACCAGGCGCTCAGTGGTGAAGATGTTGTTTTCAGAGTCCCCTCGAGCCAGAAAAATGAGCTCAATGCGCCAGTGGGCATGTGTCTGTGTGTTAGCGCTGATGTAAGTGCTGGAGTAGTCCCAGCGTGGAGCACCTCTCCCAACTCGGGAAGTCCTGTTTCCTGGGTTCAGATGGGCATGGGGCTTGGGGGAGCTCGTCCTGCCCTCCAGTGCGCTGCGCTTGACCCGTGCGCTGACCCCCAAATGGGAAGCATTGATGTGAAGCTGCTGGAGCTGTTCAAAGATGAGCTTCTGCAGAGTTTCAGAGGTGAAGTCAGCCAGGTCCCGGCGGTTCCTCCCCCATGACCCAAACTGGGACTTGAGGGCCAAGGCAAGTGCATCAAAGCGCTGAGAGGACTCATGGTTGCGGATCTCGAAAGCATTGTAGGAGATGTCAATATCTAGGGCTGGGTAGTGGAGGAACATGACAACAGCAAGCACAGCAGGGATGGCGCAGCCCAGGAAAAGGATGAAGCCAGCACAGTATGGGTTAGTAAATACCCAGCCAACAATATTCCAGAAGCCAGACACGGGCAGTGTGACACGCAGGGGCCTGACTCTGCATGGGCTTTTCCCACACAACAGAGCACCCTCCCGCCTCTTCTGGGAGCTGAAGGCTACCTCTTCATCTTCCTCATCTAGCCAGGCATCCTGTAACAAGGGGTCATCCTCTGCGTCCATGTCCAGCACCTGCACAAAGATGTAGAGAAAAGCAGTCAGCAAGGCCCAGCCATAGGTGTCACCAGGCACAGCCATGAATCCGTAGCAGCTGCCAAGGGGTCTCAGCACACAGGGTACCCCACACTCTGCCTGGCAGAGGACCCAGAGAGCGGAGAAGTTCAAACGAGTCCCAGAGCTCAGTGCTCTGGCAGAAGAGGGTTTCAGATGGCTCCAGGAACACCAGGCATGGATTCACAGTATGCTGCTCAGACTGCAGCAGCAGGAACATTTAATTAGCGAACCTGGTTCTCATGCCCAGGAACAGTTCATGTTATGAGATGAAAAATGCAAGAGACCCTATCTTCCTCGCCTTAAAACTGACAATAGATTTCGCCCCAGCTATTTATAGCTGTATTCATCTTTCCCACAAAGCGCGTATGTGTGTGCACACACAGAACCAGAAGCACATGCACCCATATCTGCAGACACACAGTCTGCACGCACTTGCACATACTGATCCCACAGAGAACTCACTATAACCCTGCTGTAGTCCCTGAAGGGCTATCCACCGCCAGCGTGGGAAGGGAAAGGGCTGAACAACCCTGCTTTCCTTCCACCCCCGTGGGATATTGTTTACAGAGTGGATTTTCCCAGTTCCTATAGAACAATCAGGAAACAAAAGCAGTTACTGCCCCCGTGGAATGAGAAGGAGGAAACTCTCTCTGATCAGCCCATACTTGGGCAGGAAAAAAAGGGAGACTCCCTGGGAGGTGCTCTCCTTTGCAGCGGGCTGCCAGCACACACAGGTTCTTAGACTTTCCCATGTGCCCGTCCCAGGCGTTGCATGGTAGCCTCTCCAGCCAGGAAGCCACAGTTGGTGATACCCGAGAGCAAAGCCCAGACCCTACAAGTGCCAGCCCCTGTGCCTGTAGCCCCCGCCACTGAGTGAATGAACAGCTTCTGTTCCTTGCTTGACCCCGACAGTTGGAAGCAATTTACACACAGACCCAAAGCAATTTATGAGCTTTGCTGCTAACCAGCGTTTGTCTTAACAGGACTTCTATTAGCAGAAGGATATATTGCCAGCACCCCTTAACTCTAGATCTTTCGAAGACTTGGAAGCTGAACTTTGCCTGAACTTAGCCTGAGAGGAAAAGCAATATGGCAGAAATGGTCCCTGGCAGAAGAGGGATGTGCAAAGGAGCAAGGGTCTCAGCAATCTCCCTGGCTCTGGTCAGCCTGGGTGATGCCTGTGGCTTTGCTCACAGGGAGTTCGTGGGAGCTAAGGCAGCTCCCATGGGATTCACTCTGGATAGCACTCGTGCTGGCAGGCTGGGCAGAGTGCTCCCAGTGTTGCAGAGCCTGTGGAGAGCAGGGAACCTCTGAGCTCCAGCCTCCTTGCTCCTGCCCACACCAAAGAAAGCACAAATGTTGACCAGTGGCTTTAATCTGCAACTGATATTGTCTCAAAACATCCCACCCTTCCTGTCAGTGTGAGAGCAGGGACTCTGCCAACCCCCTGCTGTGGTTAGGCTCATGCAGCTGGCTCACCCACCTCAGCCAGGCTGCAGAGAACTGTGCAGGAGGGCACTCTGCAATCTCACAGTGCAAAAAGAGATGGGCACCACTGATGGCAGATGGCCACAGTCCCTCTTCTGCTAGACCTCCACATCCTCAGGAGGCTAAGAAATAGGGTGAGGAGAGGGCAGCTCACAAAACTCCGCTGTCTTGTCTTCCCCTTCACATGTAGGGCTGTTAGACAGCAAGAACAAAGCACCGGGGGGTCTTTTCAAGTCTCTGGAAAGGTCACAAGAAATCTAGCTGGTTTTAGTCTCCATTAAGATTTCTTTAATATTCAGGATGCATAACTCTAAACAGCCAGGGAGCATCTGAAAGTTTCCCTGAACAGCCACACACCACTGTGTGAGCCTTGGGGCCTGGGGCAAGGCCAAGAGTATACGAACGAGTTGCTCAAGACAGCTACTGGTGCGCAAGTGCTCCTCTGCCTCAACTTCATGGGCATACATACCCATAGGCTCTTCTGTTTTTGCTTAGAGTGCCTTACTTCCATCATGACAGGGAGGAAGCTTTCCTGAGTCCCTAAATCTGCATATAAATCCTCTCTCAGCTGCTCCTTACCGCAGTTTTGCCTTCTCTCCCACACTCCACATTCCCAAACTCTCCCCACAGAGCAGCCATAATCCCATCAATGCTGACGAAGCAGTGGAGGGCAGGGACAGCCTCCTACGTGTCCAAAGCCTGCTGGCACACCAGCCCCTGCTCAGAGGTTGCCCCACGCTGCTCGCCTTTGCAGACATCCTCAGCACATGCAAGCCCTTGGCCAGTGTCTAACTCCCATCCATCGCTGGGCTGACAAGTACTATCACCCTTTCGCCTCTAAGAGGCAACCAAGCTGCAACTTCAGCTCACGTTAGCAGTGCAGATTGATGCTGCATGCATCGAGGTGCAAACCGCCCTCATCCCATCTGGGCAAGTTGGGGTGCACATACAATTACCTCCACTCCACCCAGCTGCCCTTTCTCCCATTGGCCTGGGCTGTCCTTCATGAGAATGGAGTTACTGCAAGACCTGATCAAGCATATATATTCTCTCTTTAGAAAGAGAGGTAAAGAGCCATAATAATTTCCCATTTATTGAGCTACCGAGAAGGAGGGAGAAGATTCTAATCCTGACACAGAAGAACCTGCACGTGACAAGAAAGGGAAACGAGAGAGACTGAGATAGTAAAAAACCTGCAGAAAAAGCATCGTACCATCTTCTTTTTTAACCAAGAGCTAAATCCTGAACTCAAGGAAAGGATCAGACCTCAGGCATATCTCTCTGGCTCTCCCAACCACTCTCATGGTGACTGCAAAACCCACCATATAACAGATGGGCACCCACAATGTATGAAGGCCAAGGCACACTAACCCCTAGCTAAAGACTGGTACAAATTCTGATGCTGGTGTAACCCCCAGCACAGCAAATGCTGTAAAAGCACCAAGGTTATATGCATTCACATGATAAACTGAGTCAGGGAAGGATCAAGATTTGGCCCAGGCAGAAGGGCAAGGGGAAGGGCAGGGAGGGAGGCATGTCGGCTGTGCTGTCCCTGACAGGGACAACCCCCTCTGCATGCAGGGGTAAGCACGTGCATGCATCCTGCCCTAGTTCCACCACAGCTCTGAACTCCCTTCAAAAGAGTTTACCACATGATTCCGCTGCAAAGCCAGACACAGCTTACTTAGCATTGCCCCTGGGACTTGTCTGGCTTTACCGCCTTCGTCAGATCCTGCCTGGGTCAGGATGAAAGCTTATCCAACCCAAAACAGCAAACTGAATCGGCAGGGGAGATAAACCCTGAAATCAGCCAGAAGGGGAGTGAAATGCATTTTTCTGCTTGAATTCTACTTGGGGGCTGGCCTGTTTTCCCTCACTCACTTCCCATACTACCCAGAGACTCCCAGCACTGAAGCATGGCCCAGTTACTTTTTGAATTCCAGGACACGCACAGTGGACCTAATCCTGCAGCCCTCAAAGCTCTGCCTCGCTTCTGTGAGAGCTTAGTCTGCTCCAGGGTGGAAAGAACAGAGGATAAGAGCACTCCAAGGAGCTTTGGATCCATTTCTTTAGAGAAGGGGCACTGATCCAGTCAGTTGGGGTAGGCATTCAGATTTCGTGGGCTTCCCTCTGCCCCTTCCAAAGCAAACAGGCTTCCTCCTGGTTCAAAACCAGTCAGGACTCCGTAGGGTGGCAGAACCTCCTGTAAAGGATGTTCTTGGCTGGGATTTAGGGTGCTGCTACATAGTTTCCATTAAGTCCGAGAAAGGTAAAGGAAACTGGGCAAAGTAGTTAGTAAATAAGTAATTTAACTGAAAACCTCCACCACCATTACAGGTTCTGCCTTACAAAATACCCTTTGCTTCCCAACTTGCATGCTTGGCCACACAAAGCCAGATCTTGCAGGAACCTACAGTGCCAAAATATGGACAGCCCTGATCCAGACCGCAAGCAGGAATCAAAAGCCACAGCTGCAGACACGATGGGGTGCCCCATGTCAGGGACTTCACCCCACTGTCCTGATGCTTTCAGGTTTTTCCACCAGGTACATCCAAGCATTGAATAGATGTGTGGGGAGAAGGGGCTAGGCTGCCACAACACGCACAGCGAAGGACTGACCCTGAACCAGTTGCTTGAGCAAAAAGAGCTCCTCAAGCCTACCCACACAGCCTGCAGCAGCTCCTGCTTTCTGCACAGCCATACAAAGGCAGAGTGTGTGGGCAGACTGTGCACACTGGACAGCCAGCTCACAGAGCAAGACAGGCGCAAAGCAAGGGGCAGGTCTCCCCAGCATACCTGACGTGGAAGATGTGGGGCCCTCTCCCTTCCCCACACTACCACGGCAGGATGAAGTTAAAGATCAAGGTTGCAGAGCTGCACAGCTCTGTTCTGCAGAATTGCCTACAGAGAGTATGCTGTGAAGGGGGGACAAATCTCAAACCTTTTGCCTAATGGCTGTATAGAAACAACAGACCACATGTTTCTCTGGCAAAGCTAAGCTTGCACAGTTCATGTTCAGCTCACCTGATGTTGATCCTGATGTTGGCACACATTAATCTGCGCTGCCTCACTCATTCAGCCAGCCGAGAACCACTTGGGGATGGAGAAAGGAGAAGGGGGGAGAGGCAAGTGAGCTGCTGATTCAGCAGCAGAGCTGAACTTGGGGGGACCTTGTAGAAAACTGAGCTGGAAAGGGGAAGGTAGGAGAGGAATTCAAGAGGGGAAGGGAAGGAGGAGTCTGTAGCACATTAAGAAAGTCTCCTCTCTTAGCATTCAGCCTTCAGACTGCTGGGGCGTTTCAGCATCCTCCCAGAATGAAGATCCTTCCTGATCTGAAGGTGTGAGTTCAGAATATCCATCACAGTGAAGAGCCATGTGGCCATGATGAGGCTAACATCTTCCAACCCTGTGCTGGTACAAAGACACGCAGCTTTATGGAAGGTACCAATAATGCCAGGATCCAGCCGATGCTCTAGTTTGCCTCTTCAAGGCCACATCACCAGTGTGCAGACACAACTAGGAGGAAGATAAGGAAGGTCTCCTTGCCAAGGCTATTTTTTCCAGTAGCAATGGGCATTTCTGTCTAGAGGAGCATAGAGGTTATCTCACATCGGATCTGAGCCAGCCCCACACCCTGGCCCTACACACCATTCAACCTGCAGCTGAACCTCAGCACCACAGCCATGAATGCTACCAGAGCCCAATGGAAGAGGCTCACCCCTTTCCTCCCTGGATGACTGTCACAGATGGACCAGTGACTGGCAGGCTGGGCCTCCAAGCCCCTTGATAATTGCACCCCCACTCAGGAATTTAACCTGGGCATCCTTCATGTCTTGCTGCAACTTACGTGTCCGACTGGAGTAATGAATTAAGCATTTAAAGCACTGCAGGGCTATGGAGCACAGGGTAGGAATAATTATTATTCCTGTGAGCTGACACACAGCAGAAAAGAAGGGAAAAAGCCAACCTGGGAGACCTTAAGATCAGCCAGAGTTTCACCCTTGGCTGCAGCAAGTGGGATCCAGCTCAGAACCCAACAGCCCTGCAGGGGTTGCCACTCACTTGCACCCCAACCAGGAAAGACACCCATGCAGCTCCCACGTGACAGATCTTTTTCAGTGAAATCTAGGACAGAAGAAAGTCATTGACAAGTTGGGGAGCAGCAGTGACAGATGAGGAAGCTAATTACACACCACCTGACTAATTAATGCTGACTTTCAGATTAAAAAATCCTCACTAGTGTTCCATTTCAATTACTCAGTTGTTCCCTCTTACAGGAAAAAGGAAACCTTGTGCATCAGCAAGCTAGAAAGGAAAAAGGAGAGAAAGCACAAGGCTAGAAGGGGAGGGAAAGACAATTTCTATAATATGGGAGATTCCTATCGACAAAATAATTAAACTTCACATTTGTTTCTCCCATGGGCAAAGCTTTCAGAGCAGAGCTAGCAGTTTTGTGGTCCTATTTGTATTCCTGAAAACTCTTGACGTTTCTACCAAAGGCAGTTTTTGGCCCCTTTGTTAGCTATATAAAGTTCCTCTAAGAGGGAGAGAAATGGGCTTTGTGCTTGCAAAATCATCTTAAGAGCATTCAGCTCCTGCAAAAAGCCATCTCTCTGTAACGATGCACAGTTGATAGCAGGGATGGACACAATGCCTCCCAGGCCCTGTTATGCTGAAGAACGCTGTACGCAGCTCTGGCCGTGTAAAACAACTGGAGGGCATCATTAACGTATACCCACTCTAAAGCAAAGCTCCACAGTGACACTGAGACTCAAAACCAGATATCTGCTCTGCACTTGAATCACTGAGACTAGGTCTACAAGTATCATTTTATAAAACAACCAAGAAGGGCTTTCTCAGGTCACTGCTCTCCCTGTATCAACACACCTGTAACCGAGTGCATGGAGTTAAGCTGTGAGCTGCCCTTTGCCAGTGCAGACTGCCTTTCCTGAGTGGGGAAAATGAAACAGTAAAGAAGAATTAGATATAATTTCTGGGCTCCTAACTGGAGGTCTGACTTTCAGAGATGCTGCACTCCTGGAAAAGCTGAGCAGGCCCAGGACACCTCAGACTGGGCACCTGACGCTGAATCTCCTGAAATGCTTCTGAAAACATCAGCTTAATTCAACCATTGACCAGAACCTGTGCTTGAGGACACTGAAACAGAACGTCTTTCGGTACATGCTGAGAGATGCACATGCTGCTTAAAGGTATTGGTTTAAACTACTGGCTGGGCAGGTCTACTTTTCCAGCTTGTGCTGGTTTTGGCTGGGATAGAGTTAATTTTCCTCACAGTAGCTAGTATGGACCTGTATTTTGGATATGTGCTGAAAACAGTGTTGATGACAGAGATATTTTTGCTATTGCTGAGCCATGCTTATACAGAGTCAAGGCCTTTTCTGCTTCTCACCCCACCAGCGAGGAGGCTGGGGGTGCACGGGAAGCTGGGAGGGGACACAGCCAGGACAGCTGACCCACACTGACCAAAGGGATATTCCATACCATGTGGCACCATGCTCAGTATATAAAGCTGGGGGAAGAAGAAGGAAGGGGGGAATGTTTGGAGTGATGGCGTTTGTCTTCCCAAGTAATGGTTACGCATGATGGAGCCCAGCTTTTCTGGAGATACCTGAACAGCTGCCTGCCGATAGGAAGTGGTGAACTGACTCCTCGTTTTGCTTTGCTTGTGTGTTCAGTTTTTGCTTCACCTATCACACTGTCTTTATCTCAGCCCACGAGTTTTCTTGATTTTACTCTTCCGCTCACTTTTCCTCTTCTGATTTTCTCCCCCATCCCACTGCGGGGGGAGTGAGTGAGCAGCTGTGTGGGGCTTAGTTGCTGGCTGGGGTTAAACCACGACACAGCTGTACAGCACAATGCGGCAACAAGGCTTTCATCTATGTTCTTTTGGGCCCTTTACATTTCCCTTCCCACTTGCTTTAAATCCTTTGGTAAGATGCACAAAAACATTGCCAGACCCCAGGCACTTTGCAGATCAGAATGACATCAAAATGCTCCAGCAACACAGTGCTGTTGGAATTGCAGCACAATGACGTAAATGTGTTTGCTGGGAAAAAAGTTCAACAAAATGATTTAAAAAATTATATATATTTAAAGCTCTATTGTCTGCAATTCCACTTGCCCACAGGAGGCAGGACAACAGATAGGGCTGTATACAGGATGGAGGACTGTCTGATCTCCCAAGCTTTATGAAATCAAGTACATGCATGCACACTCACTCTTAACTGAGGTGTTCTCTTTCACTGCTGACTGTCCTACCCTTCTCTCCTCTTACAGACACTTTTTCACCCTGGCCAAGATAAAAGCAGCTGGAAATGGAAGGAGCCAGACTCGATGATCTTAAAGGTCTTTTCCAACCTAAATGATTCTATGATCTATCGACCTGCTTTCAGAACAGACAAAGGCTGGCTGGAGCACTCTCAGCCTATGACATCGAGGATCTCCTGCCTGCACCTGCCTGCTACTCCAGGTGTCTGACAAGCACTGATTAGGTCTACTCATAACTGCATGCCAAAAACAGTGTTGAAAGATTAGCTGCAAAGTCGAGCACTCACCAGTCAGGAAATGCCAAATTCAGGGCTGACACAGCATCCTTAATTTTCCCCCCTCCTGTAAATGCTTTGCAGTGCAGTTTTTCTTCCAAGCGCTGTGTCCAGAGGCTAGGGCTCTGGCTTCCACCAGTGCACGCGATGGAGGATGCTCTGTGAACCCAGCAGCTATTCACTACCTTGTTCTCTCCTCACTGTTCAGCGTGTGGTCTCATGCCTCATTTCCTGCACGCTGCTCAGCCTGGCTCAGAGGCAGAATTATTAATTTCCTCATGAGCTTTTCAACACTACCTGTCACGACAGAGTCTGAGGGCTGAACAAACAGGACTGAACTGAATCTTCTCCTAGCATCTCTGAGAAGGAGGGGGTGGGTGTAGTCCGCATCCGACAGATGCTGGAGCGCAGGAGATCAGGAGGAAAAAATACACACTTATTTTGGGTGCCTAGTTTAAGACACATGAGATACCTAATTTCTTAAGAGTGCACAGAACGACACAGATGGGGGCTGTGTGCAACAAGCTGCAAACTCCGCTTTGTTCTGCGAGCTAATTTGAGCTGCAACATCAAGCATAACCATCACTGTGCAACATAACCTCTGTGCTGGCAAGGCACATCCAACGTCCACAATGAGGGCCAACTTCACACCATCTTTGCTAACCAGTGACGTGCAGTCCAGTACTGGGACACCAGAAATGCTTAACGGTTCCAGAGAGCGCAAGGACCATCAGTTCCCTCACCTCTCCTTACCTCTAACCCAGCCATGTGGACAAGGAACAGGCTGGAGAAAAAGACTGCAAGATCAGTACATGGGGAAAAGCAAGACAGACTGTGTTTGCTTTGCTGTGAGAAGCTACTACCTGCACACAGAACAGACCAAGAAGAAAGTGGACAGAAGAACTAGGTAACCTTACAGCTGTGATGCACACAGGGATGTAGAGCAAAAGCTTTTTCTTTTGTCTGCTGCTTTCAGAAATCAGCAGCTCTACTGTGCTTCGCTACAAGTAATATGCTTGCAAATAAGAACTAGCTCAGCCATCCAAGTTTCCTATTTTAACACCACACTTATCCTGAATGTTTCCTTAATTAGGAAAAAGGGTGATCCCACAGCCTTGGATCGGGGGAGACCTTCGTATGGCAGTAGTTTGTGAAATTGAGGCAGCCCCACCATGGCTCCAGCAGGTACCAGCTGCGAGGTCTATCCTAGAGTGATACTTCCTAAGTGACTCAAGGAAGAGTCTGTATCCTGACAGATTTGAAAAAAATCCAAAAGGACACAATAAATTGCCCCAAAATACTTGCTTCAAGGTACTGACACCTGCACTTTTCAAGGAGAAAGGCCACCAGGATTTGTTGACATCAAACTGTGCACATTCGGTGCCCTGCCATCCCAGGATTGCTGCAAAGGTAAACCTACACAGGAAGTTTGCTAACATGCATGTCATTGCCAAAGAAAATTCATTTCCTGATAAAATAATTTGCTCCTGGTTATTGTAACTAATGATTGTGAGTGTTAGAAGACAGCTTCTTGGTTATAATCTCACAAAACACGCTTTTTAGCCTTCTGCCATGTTTACCACTTGAATTGCTTGCTTGTGTTAATGATAAGGCCCTGTTGTCACTCAGGCATGTGGCACTTACAGGTTTCTGTGCACGGGTGCCAAGCAAGCTGAGACTCTGATATGCTTCAGAAATGAGTTACCTAACCACTACAAAAATTGCTTAGATTTTGACCGAGCCCCAGCCACCTGCTGTTGCCAAGTAAAGGGTTGCCTTCTGGATCAGCTGTGTGCCTTTGGGTGCCTTGACACAGACTTCAAAAGCACCCCAGATCCCACCTACCAGGGGCCCAAGATATCAAGCCTGTTAAAGGTGTGTGGATTTCCACACTCCAGTGTCTACCCCGAGCACCTGTGTTCATAGCAGAGCCTTTACAGATCATTAAATACAGATGGCTGCCACAAACCAGGGCCTTGTATTATTATCCCAAGAGGCGTCACTCACTCCAGCAAGGAATCTCAGATCATGGAGAGGATTTACCAGTTCTCAAGCCCCTAGAATAAACTTCCACCCCCAAAGCTTGTCTGCTGCTTTTTTATAGCTAAACTCCAGCTTCCCACACCACTATCACCCTGAAAAGGAAAGCCAAATCCTGCTGTCAGCCCCTGCCAGTCATTTATTATTCCACCCTGTGCCCAGGCTCCCCAGTTTACGTCACCATGGGCACTGATACCACTCTATGCTCAGCTGCATCATTCCCAGCTCTGCCCTGCTCCATGCAGCAGGAGGAAGTATGAAGACAAGGGCTGGCTGTGGACTCGCCTCCATCTGCAGCTCCTCAGCAATCGGCTGCTTGTGAGCACACTGCACTTCTAGGACTAATCAAAACACCCTCTCCTAAAGGCCCCTCTCCAGAGTCTCCCCATAAGCTGCCAGTTCATCACTGAGAAGGAGGATGGCAATTTCCTCCTCGCCGTGCATGTGAGCTGCTTGCCCGCCAGCAGCCTAAGAAGCAGTTTGTGCTGAGGGGACTTTGCTAGTTGTGGTTCTGTGGGCAGCAATATAAAAGGTAATGCGGGAATGCCAACCTCTGCTGACAGTCCTTCCTGCCAACCACAGCACAGGCAGGTATTTTATCTCCACTTCTTGCCACTGCAACGTAAAAAGCACAATTACAGTTAAAAGGAAGTGTTGCAAGTACTCCCCTAAACCTGAAGTGTCTCTATTCAGCCAGCTCTGCTCATCGTGCTCTGACCTTCCAGGAAAAGGAGGTACAGGTAGAAAGTCCCATCTGCACACGTGTTAAAAGTCCTATGGGTCAGACTGTCTCGCTCCAGATGCTACCTAGCCTCAGTCTGATGAATCTAAAGGTCTTGCCTTTTTGATGCTGTAATTTACTGGCATCAGAAAAAATGCCAGATTCACAACAGGAAGGCTGCAAACACTGCAATCTGTGGTGGGGACACGGCTCCCACGGCATTTCAGTCATACTCAGTTCTTCGGTAGGACTTTCCATATATCAGCATGAAAGAGGAATGGGT
>NW_010519924.1:35943-45398 GCF_000687285.1 Phaethon lepturus
AGCAGCATTCCGGCACCATTCCAGCTCCATGCACTCAAGCTGAGCTCATCTGTGGTATAGACGTGGCGTCTCATTTCTGAGAATGTAAGGGCCTGAATTCTGGGGAGAATTCATCCTGACAGTCACTACAGCTAAGTGGGAGTAACTGCAGCAAACCATGCTCTATTGTCACCCATGGAAAACTCACCACTGGATCAGGAAGGACTCACAAAGTAGCTTGTAGCTAGCTGGCTCTCAGCAGCCTATAAAGTGGGATCTGAGCAGGTATGTCTGTCTTGCCTCCCACACTTCTCTCTCCCTGAAACACATGCACTTAGCTGCTCTGCTCCCATGAAAACTTGGTGCTTCTGGAATTAGATTAATTAGCACTGCTTTTTCATTTTCCTAGGATCAGTGAGAAATCTGGAAGCATAGCTGTAAAACCCGGAGGCTCCAGAGCCTCTAGTGCCACAGCTGACTGCTCCAGAGCAGGACCTGGGTGAACACAAGGTTTTTCAGAACAGAAGGAAAACTTCCTGAGGGGAAGGGGAGGATGTGGAGACAAAGATGCCTCAGTGCCTGAACAGCACGTCAGCAGATCCCCTGCCAGTACAAGGACTTAAAGCTTACTGCCAGCTGCACCAACCATGCAGAAACTCACATTAAATGTTACCACAGCTCAATGAGCACAGTCCTGCGGACTGTTAGCAGAAGAGGGGGCAGGGTCTCCAAATAAGCAAAGAGGCTTTAATGACACATTAATCTCAGGGAGAGTCTAGGATGCTTCCTTGTACAGACAAAAACCACTAAGAGCTGGTTCCTGTTAGTCCCTGTGCCAGTGAAGCCACATCTATGGGATACAGATTTAGGCCACAAGGACTGAGCTGAGGCAGCAGCAGCATCCCTTCTTTCTCCCCTCTTCTCCCTCCCAGCACAGACCCAGAGGAGTGTGATGTAAGCCTAGCACAGGAGCAGCTCAGGAAGAGGCAGACACCACCCTTGTCTCTATTCCACTTCTGCCACCAGAGATTCAGAGACTATCACCCACTGGAGCTGCACGAGCTCTGGAGCTTGCAAATGGCAATCATCCAACCCAAAGGATATCAAGGGACTGCCATTGGCAAAGGATCAAAGCATTTCAGCCAATGGTTCCCAGTTCCTTACCACATCCCACACTTCTCAGCCAGGCATTCACAGGCTGAGATGCTACTAAAACACAACAAAAATGAAGGGAAGAGTCATGGCTCTGCTATTAGTTTTTCTAGCTTTCCTGGGGAAACTCAATCACGTGCTTCTGATTTGCATTCATATTCTGGAGTCTGAGACCCCATCTTCCATCCTTTCACAACATACTTTGTCCAAAAACCTCCTGGATCTCCATCCACAAGCAAACACAGGCTATTCTTGCACAGACATTTGTAAATTGATTTTCAAAACGACTCACTCCACTGCCCTATGCTGAAGTGGAACTGTGTCTGGCCTTCTGGAAACCAGGACCCGCTGGCTGAGTAAAGGAGCAAACTCACTTCAGGCACTCCCCAAATCAGCCAGAGGAATGGAAATGCAAAAAGTACCAGGATCTGCAACAACTGAATAGATGGGAATGTTGGCAGGTGGTGTACACACAGGAATGAATTTGGCCACATCTGTGCCAAGATTTGGATCCAGAAGGAATGGTCTCCCCCACAACACATCAGAAATATGGAAGAAATACAAGAAACAGCAAGAGGTCTCTAAAGGAAGTGTCATCACAGTCTTGTCTTAATCTGTCCCTGCTACTTACAGTATAGCTCTCTGTTGTTGGAATCTAAATAAGGTCAAATGCCTTCCTGTACCACTTACACAATAACTTATGCTATGAACTCTGCAGTTGGTGGGATGTAACTTTCACCAAGGAATTGGCTCCATGAAGCAGATTTACAGGAATGAATCTTCTTTCCTCCAGCTTAAGCAGTGCTACAGGGGATGAAACATTTACCTGCTGATATATCTTGTTTCCAGTTGTCACAGGCTGGTGTTTTTTAGCTCCCTATGATGCTACAGTATGTCTACCATGCTCTGTGCACAAGTATTGACATCAGCGACAAAAACAAAAGGGACCAAAGAATACCAAAGACCACAGCTCAGTTGCCCAGTTGTTGCCTGTCTCAGAGAGCCCCACATGAAGTGACAGAGCTGAGATGTAAGAGTTAGGATCAGAAGAAAGAGAAGGGGTGGCCTTGGAAGTAAAATTCAGTTTGGATGTGGAAAAAAAAATGGCTTGAAGCATATACATCAGATTCTGAGACACTCCATTTAAAAGCACGTCTATAGATTTGACACTCGGGCGAGTCCAAGGCTCCAGTGAAAAGCGCTCAATGAGTCCTGAAGAAACAGAGCTTGCAATGCCTGGGCCTGGAGTTTGGAAATTACAACTGTTGGCAGGAAGCACCAGAAGGAGCAGATTTCTTCATCATTCAAGAACTAGCCCAAGCTTTCCAGCAAAACAGATTTAGCTTTCAAAACAAGTTCTTGTCTATATTATCCAGACTTATGGCCCTCAGTTTAAATGGAGCCTGCTGTTTTATTGAGTCACTTTCATGCTCTTGTGGGCCTTGTCCATCTTTCCATTTCAATTCAGCCGTAAAAATTGGCTTGGAGATTAAAATTGGTGCACAAGTTGTTAGCTGGAGAGCAAGTGGGAGGGTGTGCAAGGGGGGGAAGTGGGTAGAAAGAAGTGGCAGAGGAAACATGAAGACAGACGATTTGGCCAGGTTAGGTTTACAAGCAGGAGTGAGGGTTGCTTTGGGCTTCTCTCAGACGTGTTTAAAATGCCCCATTGGGCTCTAGTTCAAATCTGAGTTTGCAGCCCCTTCTTCATGAATTAATTTGCCTTGTTAAAAAGAGGGGAAAAGAGACAAATTATTTTATTCAGGGAATCAAGTGTGCTGCATGTTCAGCAGTACCCCAAGCAGTAGAAAGGATTAGGTGTTGTTTTGTTTTTTTCCAAATTGTCTACACAAACCTTAATACAGCACTCAAAATCAATTCATTCTCAGCTTCTGGGTGTAAAACAGAGCCAAGAAACAAGTCAACATATAGCACATCGCCCCTAGGAGCAAAGAGCACTTTGCATTTGTGCATCATACCAGCTTCTATCAGAGACGGCATAAACCCTTTGCAAACACCTATCAGATCCAATTCCCTTATTCCTCTCAGGAAATAGGTCAGATTACATGCAAGTTTACAAATGAATTAAGCAAGGCTCCACAGTCTAGCTCCAGCTCTGCTGGAATTCAGACATAACTTTTGCTGACTTTAACAGAAGCTAAATCAGACCAGGCAAGTTACAAATAATATTATTAAGCGGACCCTGGTTTTAGTTGCCATTTGGGGAGTAGCAGTGGTAGCTACAACTCTGGTTAACAGTGACACAAACTGAGTACCCAGAAACTGAGGCATCCAAAACCCAGAGTCACCTTTGCTACAGTGACTTTCCAGATCTGCTCAAAATCACAAGACTTGTGGCAGAGCAACAATAGGACCCAACCCTTCCCAATCCTCTGCTTCAAGTACCAGATGCCCCAGCTCCTCCCATGCTCAATATCATGAAGTGGAAAGAAGTTAATATCCACCAGAGGCCTGTGATGCTAACACATGGATTTCCTTCTCTGCTATTGGTCTGCAAACACACAGATCCTTTAAGAACATGGGAAGACAGGGGGAAACAGGGCTCCTAGGATACATTTTTGCAGATAGGCTGGTAAAGAAACAATGTATTGAGCCAAATGATCCCAAAAATGAAAGTGCCAAGTTAATTAAGGGCATTATTGTTATTTATTAAATATGTATCACCACATATAGATGAAGAAACAGAGACTCTGACTTGCTAACCCAACATCAGACAGCCAAGTGAGCTCAGAGCAAAACTAGATCTCCTAGAACCCTCAAGTCAAAGAAATTTCTGCTATGCAAAAGTAAGACGGGAAGAAAATCTGTGGCAGCATCAGACAGGATGCCCTGAAGCCCATACAAGCTCACCCATGTAGTCATCTTAGCAGGTAAATCCTGAGCTTACATTCCCAGTAACAAATCCAAAGTGACTTCACTGACGTGCCTGCATTTACACAGAGCGAATGAGATCGCTGCTGCAGAATCAGGCCCCAGCAGCAATAGCATCCACACCCTGAAGTCCAGACAGAAAATAAATGATTCTCACCTCTGACTCTCCCCCATAAACAAGCAGAATCTCAAGACCAGCAGCAGTTTAAGAATCAGATGACTGCCAGTATGTCTTTCACCCCCTGCAAACACATTGGCCTCTCCCCCTTCTCCGCTATTTATGTAACATGAACTGCCTTCTATTCAGGAGTCATCTTCTCTATTAACAGAGCTTGGCAAAGATGAGGAATTAACTGTGCCAACTTTCAAGCCTGCTGCCTTAAGGCAGATGGCAGGGAAAGTATCTCCACCTTATTCCCCAAACCTCTTCTCCCAGCAGGCAGAGGTAACTCAAAACAAGAAAAAAGGGTCTGTGAAGCCCTGATTTCAGTGCAGGAGACAGCCGATGTCTGGGATGCCCTGCTCTGCAATGGGCATGCTTGCCTCCCTACGGACAAGCAAAGCTCGCGGCACTGCCAGGATCTGCAGGCTGAGAGCAAGGGCACAGGTTTCAGTGAAAGTTTTATACTTCCAGAGTTCCAACAAGAAAGAGGAGATGCTTTGTCCCTCCAAGTCAGTGATGCTGCTATCAAAAAAAAAATTGGCATTGCTGATGATTTATGGCTAGCGCTGAACTGTACATTTACGGGAAAGCAAATCCCCTCTGGGGCAGCTGGAAGGACAGAATTCCCACAGTTACTACAAACCCACAGCACCAAACAAGAGCTGCAGGTGCAGAGCATCCTCTGCTTCCCAGCAGAAGACAGCTGTTCTGCCATCCCCACCACAATGGGTCTCCCAAGAGCCATTCCAGTGCCTGGGGTTTCAAGTCATCCCCATGAAGGCAAATCACACTCAGTCACTGGCAGGAATTTAATGGCACAATGACAGTTAATGGCACAAGTGGACTCCTGAGCTGTGAAGTGCTGAGTATCCAGTCCTGGTGAAATCCCTACGACATGCAAGTGCCATGTTCTTGCAAACAGAGGGCATCATCCCCAGTTCTGAGCAACCAAAATTAAACCTTTGTAGCTTGTTTTGCCAAACTTTTTGTGGCTGTATTTTCTTGCGCTAATGGTGTAACACTCCAGTTATTAATCTTTTCTGGTTTTCAATACTATAAAAGCATGAGTCAACAGCAGTGCTGAGACCTCAGAAAACTTCTCTCATGGTGCTGCAGAGGACAGTTAATGGCAGTACGACAGGGAAGAGTGTCACAAATAACATTCTACTTTGGTGCTAACTCAGCCAGTTGTCATAGCTCATGCTTGAAGCACACTGCCATCAATGGGACAACTTACAAACTCACAGTTAAGCCCATGCTGAAACATATTCTGGACTGGAGTCAATGGAAAGTCTCTTGCTGACTTCACCTAGAGCCGAATTAAGCACTTAACTCTTACACCGTCTCCTCCATGTTCCTGAATTATTCCTTCAGGCCAGGCACTGCAATCCATACTCACACTGTGTTTAATCTGTCCTTTAAATTGACTTGCATTAGTCTGAGTCACAGGTACCACAGCACTTTACTCTTTAAACAGCCTCACTGAATGCAGCAGAGCTATTCATGAAATAAGGTACTCCTCTGCAAGAGGAAAGGAAGCAGGATCTAGCCCTTAGAAAAGACATGAGTAAGGACAGACCTCAGAGAAAATTCACCCTGGTAAAGCTGCATCAAGATGAATGAACTCAAGTAAATCTGTGTGAAATCAATCATTTAAAGAGATAGCCTGTTCTGTGGTATCACAGGGGAGACATAACAGACCGCTAGAAACTAATATTTCATTGTTCATCACAAGGTCTGGAAACACATTCCCCTGCCCCTGGCCACACATTCCAGGAGCCGAATGGCAGCCTGTGCACACACCTCGTGAAGACTGTTTTAGCTCTCTATAGAGAGAGAAACAGGGAGGTGTGTGGAAAGGAGGAAGGGCAAAGGACATGTTCCACTCCTCTTGTCTGGCACAAAAGGAACAAAAAGTAATCAGGACTGCTTGTCACCAAGGAGGTAACAAGTACCCACACTTACCAGCAGCTCCTTCCTCTGCCAACCTGAGGACTTCCAGTAACCAAGCCTCCCAGATGACATTACTGGCTCTGATCCTGAAATCCCCTGAGGTTACTTTGAAGAGCAGATAAACTCACATCGCTGGAGAGCCCATTACCAAGTACCTTTCACCACTGAGCCCAGCTCTATAGTTGGATACTGTTAAACAAACAATGGATTAAAAAAAATAAGCCAATCGGGTAAGTGAAAGGAGAAATCTTGTGCACTACGTTGAGAAATGTAACACGGTTTGATTTTTTAGAATTAATTAACCTGTTCAGTTCTCATTTATGTCAGTGCTTGTTAAGATTAGAGGATTAAACCAACTGTATGCTAAATGCTTCGTGCTGAAGAGAGTCTTGCCAGGATTTACTGCACGCTGGCATGACAGAGACCATGGCAGCATCACCCACAGACCCTGGGACTCACAGTAGGACCTGTTCAAATTTCAGAAATAAAAATCACAGCTTATCCAGATTTTCCATATGCTGTCAGGCTATGAACTCCTATCCCTCTCCAGTTTCAGTCAAGCTTACTTATTAAGTACTTGTGCCCAACAGGCAAGTCTTTGTATAAGCAGCACTTATCTCAGAGCACTGGCATCACAAGAGGATTTCAGATGGGCTGTGGCTTTTTGGATGCAAAATGTTAACACCCGTATTCATACCCTCTCGCAGTGCCACAGTGAAACGCACACATCCTATCAGTCTCATGCTATACAGCTACCTATACATACACACACATCGCAGCTACCCCATAAACTCCTGCACAATATAGCTTGTTGAAAACACTTTTCATTGACAGTTCAGAAATGGCAGATGCAGAAGTGGTCAAAGTTCCCCTGTAACTTAACCACTCTCTCCATTGGACTGACAATGGCATTTGTGATGTTTAATTCATTAGTGCTGAAATAGTGTAAGATCTTGGGAGGCATGGCCATGGACACACTGGGTATTGAGAATTTTTAGCACCTAGCACAGGCATTCTCCCCAAACACCTGAAAAATAACAGAGATTTCACCAGTGTGATATCCTTCATTTCTGTGCTCCCAAATTACTTAGAGTCATTGTCACCTTGACTCCCTATACCAGTGCCTTACTCCAGTGGTGTAAAGATACACTATGCACAACGAGGGTATTTGTCAATACAGCTAAGAACAGCAGAATATAGCCAGTACAGTAAATAGAGTGTCAGTGACTTCAGTATGTTGTTTTTTGGGTTGTGGGTTTGTTGTTGGTTGTTGGTTTTTTTTGTTTTGTTTTATTTTGTTTTAAAAACCCTGAGGATGAATTTAGCCCTGTACCTTGCAGAAACTGTATCACAGTCTTCACCATATTGGGCAATTGGAACGATGCTGATGCTACTTCCCAAATGCCAGTCTGGTTCTCCCTTAATATATCATTACATATTGCTTTGTGCCATTTGTCCCTTAGCTTTTCCCAGTGCGTGTCTAGGTGAAGCGGTTGCAAATGCTGATGGCTAGTTTCCCCTTCAATCATTTTTCCCATAGATGAACATTCTCCCTCCACAGTGGAGTACCTTCCCCATGGGAATACAGCAAGTATTCATAGAAGCAGCAAGAAGAAAGAAGGAATGGATCTTTTATCATATTAAGAACTTCCATTCCATCTCTGTTGTCTTTTTCACTAGCTCAGGTCTGTTTATTCCAGGCTTAGGGAATCAAACTATAAGGCTCCAGAGGGGTAAAGAGACTAGCTTGATGAGTCTAACCTCTGAAGATGCATCCAGTGTGATAAAAGAAGTGTAGCTATTGAAATATCTCCTTTCAATACAGTTATTGTGTTGCTAGGTTTCCATCTAGACACAGAGCCTAAAAGAGCAATCAAAGGAAGCTGATGCTGTGGATAATATCTTTATGAACACTTCACAAGGTTGTTGGGGAGGAAGAGGGAAAAAATTGCCCCCAGCAAAGTTTTACTGGTGAGAATAGAAAGCTAGTTTCAAAAGCTCACCCAAATTCTCATGGGAAAACTGTTTTAAAAAATTGAGCTTTTAGGGTAGCAGATTTTATGTGTAAGCACGTGTGGCTTTATGAGCAAAAAGTCTGTGTATTTATTCTGTCCTTTGAATTGTAGAAGTACTTCTCTTCCAGTACACAAGTCCTCATCCCACTTAACTTGAGCCATGTCTTGCAGCCGCGAAAGAGGGCACGCATCAGCCTTGTTTTAAAGGAACTTACTGCCTGCATATTACATTAAACCCTAACAGACTCAGCACAGTTGTCAAAATACTATCCTAATAATTGCATAAGCTGAGGTTGCTAACCAGCACACTGCTGTGCCTGTGCACAAAACAAAAGTGCAAGCGACACAGGATGCAGCAGCAAGGTAGATGCAAGGTCCTACACATGCCCAAGGGACCTGCCACTTCCAGCTGCTCCTCTGTCCTGGTGGGTTTCAGTTATACTCAGCTCCCACCCTTCTCAAGTGCTTTCAAGTACCTGGTCAGGGGCAACCGGCCCCACTCTTTCGGCTTGGTCATCACATCACCAAATAGGAAAGAACACAAAATAGTTGAGTTTCTCCAGGACACAAGCTGTTTTCCTGGCATGTCTTTGGAGACAACCTGGAATAGGAAGGGCCCAGGACTGGGTTGCAACTGGGACCGTTGCTAAGCAATATAATGCCCTTATTAAGCGACCCATGTTTTTTAGGCAGGAAAAGTCAATTTCTACACAAGCCAGTATAAAACAGGAAGGTTACCTCGCATGTGCCAGTTACATGATTCTCTCTGCATCTTCTAAACAAACATCTGACAGCAGCTGCTGTCAGAGATGAGGATCCTGCCTGGCTGGACTTGGTAACGTCCCTGAGCATGGAGAATGCCTCTGCTGGCTCTCCTCCTCCTCAGGGAGGCAGGCCAACCCTCCGTGAAGTCGGGGACACAAAGCTGCTCAGTTCTGGCGCCCAACTTTTCCCCCAGGAGAACAACTCTGCTGCAGGCACAGCTCAATCGGCTTATTATAGAGGCAGCCTCCCCGGGAAACGCTCTCCTCTGTGCATATTCATGAACTCTCCAGAGCTTCCAGGGAGAGTTGGCTAAACACACAACCGAAGGATTTAGCTGCTGTATTATCAGGGGGAAAAAAAAAAAAAAAAGCAAAAAAAAAGAGGAGGAGAGCGGGGGGTGGAGGGCTTAAAAAACCCAAGTAAACCGAGGAGCGGAGGGAAGGGAAGCGATAGCAAGCTGTGCTTTCCTCTATCCACCGCCTGCCTCAGCGGGACTCGGGAGCCCGACCTTCCCCCGGGTCATGCTCGCAAGCAGAGCC
>NW_010519925.1:0-881 GCF_000687285.1 Phaethon lepturus
CAGAATTACAGCTGAAAACGCCATCTGTTTCCAATGAATCCCCCATAGTTTTTCACAATGTTTTTGGCAGATCTCTGCCTGCAAATTCCTTCAAGCCCCGAGTGCTTGTTTTTGTTGGGGGAGGGGAAACCCAGTCCACAGAGGCGGATTTGTTCCTTCCAAAACTCTCCAGTTTCTTTACCTCCTTTTTTTTTTTTCATTTGCAAAGGGGGGGCGGGGGGAGAGAAAGCAGGGGGAAGAAAGAAAAGACCTAACGCTTAAATCTCCCCGTTTATCTTTTTAGTTTAGTAACACTTTCCCCCCTTTTTTTTTTAACTTTTTGATTTTTAAATCACCTCTGCCATTCTTTTGCATAACCGTAGGTGAAGCAGTCTTGCACACACATGCAGTAAATAAATAAATAACTGCTTTAACGCCCTTCCTCCCCCCCGCCTTTGCCCTCTTAGCCCTATTGCAGGAAAAGGAGCCTTTTCAGCCTTGCCCTTAGCACTGAGGTGTCCCTCCAGACCCCCCTTCTCCCAGGGGACTTCCCAGCAGGCTGAAAGTTGAACCCCCAGTTTTGTGTTTGTGTGGGTTTTTTTGGGTTTTTTTTGTTTTTTTTATTTCTGGAAACTCTGGAGCTGCTCCCATATGTGTTGCTTAAACGCCCTTTTCGGAGCGTTTGAGTTGCAAAGCGTTGAGGCTGTGAGATTTACGGTGCAAGAAAGAACTTGATAGGAGATCTGGCTGGCTGCTTTGTTTGATTCTCCCTTCAGCAGTCAAATAAGGTGCAAAGAACTGGCAGAACGAGGCGATCCGGAGCCCGCGGGAGCGGGGCGCAGGCCGAGACGCTGCTCCCCATGCGCAGGGCTGGGAGCGCGCCGGGGGGCTTCATTCAAAGC
>NW_010519925.1:895-1744 GCF_000687285.1 Phaethon lepturus
GCTTTTGGGGTGGGAAGGTAGGAAAAAGTGTGTGTGGGGGGGGTGTGCGTGGATTTATTCCCTGGCATATCCTTTGCCCCTTTTTCCCAGCGGTTCTTGGGAATTTGTGGGCTCCCAGCAGGTTCCCAGCGCCGAGGACGCTTCGCACCTCTCCGGAGAGCCCCGGTGAGCGGGCGCCCGGCGTGCCAGATCAGTGCCCCGCCGAGTCCTGCCCTATTCATTTATTTGCTCATCTGCCCCCCAAATACAGGCACGCCCCGGGCTGGGTTCCCACTTGTGCTGCTCTCACACCGACGGCTTTGCCCCTGCCAGTGCCCCCGCCATCGAGCTGCCTGTGGGCTGGGGGCACTGGCGTGGGTCCCCTCCCTCGCGTGGGTCAGGGTGACCTCTGAGCGCGGGGAAGCAGGTCTGGGAGCCGCAGGCCGCTGCTGACAGCTTCCCTGGCAGAAATCCTGCTCAGGGCTTGGGCCAAGCCCTGGCGTCGGATGCTCACGGGCGCTCTCCCCACCCGGCTGGGACCCCCATTTCCCGGGGTGCTCACTGACCCCCGCCCGTGCCTCCCGGTATGGGCCGTGCTCAGATTTCTTGTGAATCCTTTTGTACCCTTCCATACTTCGAAAATCTGGTCCTGGGTGGTTTTGCCTCGGCTTCGCTCTCCCCCTCGTACTCCGCTTTGCTTTGGCTTTCCCTGTTTGTCTTGTGTTTTTCCCTTTTGGCTGTAACACACCCCCGCCTCCAAAAATAAAAATTGGAGTTTTCTGCCCTTGGTCCATCTGGGCAATGCAGTTGATTCCAGATAAGGATCTGTCCCTACTGGAGGTGTATCGGATCGGTTGATAAATGGTTTTT
>NW_010519925.1:1786-2184 GCF_000687285.1 Phaethon lepturus
GTCTCAGCGGCGGGGCAGGACATGATCACAGCATCAAGCCGAAATTGGGAAGGGGGGCTTTGTGGCTGTCAAAAAAACACCTCCCCAAGGCTGCGGACGGGGGGAAGGTGGTGGCAGGGGAAGGGCACATGCCTGTGCGGGATGTTGTCAGGGCAGAGAAGAAGGGAGGGATTCAAACGTAAACCTGGAAATATTTTGGCTTCCCTGTTTTGTTGCTCGCTCGGAGCCGGTCTCGTACTTGGAACAGGGAGTTCTCTGCGATTGCCAGCAAGGCTCGTTGTGGGGCGGGAAGGAGGTGCCTGGTTTTTAATGTGGATGGGGTGGATATGTTGCTTTTTTCCACGGAAAATGCTGAAATTCCCGGCCTGTGGTTGCTCGGAATGGGGGGATACGAGGAG
>NW_010519926.1:0-20904 GCF_000687285.1 Phaethon lepturus
CACCTCTCTCTGGCTGCAAATGCTGTTGCTGTTTTTCCCCCTCTTTCTTAGCTCTGTTCCCCAGAGGCACTACCACTGTCCCTGACAGGCTCAGCCTTGGCCAGTGGTGGGTCCATCTTGTATCCGGCTGCATTGGCTCTGTCAGACACAGGGGAAGCTTCTGGCAGCTTCTCAGAAGCCACCCCTGCACCCCCCTGCTACCAAAGCCTTGCCACGCAAATCCAGTACAGCCAGACATTTCTATGGTCTTTGAAATTTCTAGCAAGCCAGCTAATTCTTCTATACCTTAGTCATTAATCTGCTAAATGGAAATCTCTTTAAAGTTTGCTCATGTGAGTATGGACAGCATCTCTTTCTTCCACATTCAGGTTCCCTAAATTTTATCCATATCCGTTCACGCATCTGACCTGTGTTGCCTATTGGCAGCTGATGCCAAGCCCATGAGATGCACCAGGCTCAGGGAAGAAGTAAGGCTGTCTGTCGCGAGCAGCACGCCTGACGCAGGGGACATGTTAAGTACATCTATTTCACTACACACAGAAAATAGAATTTCAGTTTTGCACAGCTGTGTCGCATGTATATTTGGGTAGAGATGAAATGTGAGATTTGCCCAGAAAGCAGCCATTTTCTCCTCACAGCAGTGCTCTATGTAGCAAATACATTTTTTTTTCCTATATCAAACATGGTCCCTTCCCAAAAAATAAGTTTTTTTTGTTGTTGTATTTTCTTGAGCTGTCCTCTATTTCCTCAGTTTCCTTTCTCAGTGGTCAGCACTTTCTTTCCAATTCTTCTGCAAGCTGCAAAATGAGCAGTTTTGTCAAAATGCAGAGATCTTCACATTCAGGTGGCAGAGGAAGCCAAGCCTGAACATTTCGTGTACATTTAAATGTGCACTCAAGCAGTGACATGGAAATCAGTAAAGCAGCTACTAATGACCTGGTTCCATTAACAAATGCTCATTTGGATGGTAAGTGACCTGAGACAGAGAGGAAATGCAATTTTGGCTGCCAATACAATAAAAAATGGCTGCTATTAGGGCTATATAGGGGTTATAATCAATTATACCTTTTATTGGCTCAATTCAGCTACACTGCAACAAATTAAACCTCTGTTTTGAATAAAGAAAGGGGTATAGTGAGTTTTACAAAACCACCTCATGTACAGTTCCTTTAGCTTATGTTATTAATATCACTTTGGTTACTGTGTTGATGGAACCTATTCCTGAAATAATGTTTTTAGCTTTTGCCTTATTAGCCTAAAGTTTTCCAAAATACTTTTACCAGAAGAGGAAGTATCTTTCTTCTGGACATCAAATTAAACTTAGTTCACATAAGACAACACAATTACTCTAGCCAATGACTAGAATATAACCTGATTCTGCTACCCTACTTTATACTGAGTGGGAATTTATTCTACTGCTGCTTACAGACCCTTACAAATATCTATTATGACATTTATTATGATTTAAAATGGGGTTTTTTCAGTAACATTTATTAACAAAAAATTTTAAGCCCATTATGTTACATGCTGCAGAAATTCATAGAAAACTATCCATTTCCCCAAAGAGCTTTGAGTCTTAAAGAAAAGTGACCATACAGAAGATTAATATCTCTATCACAGCAGTACCACTTTGTCCTTTAGGGACATCAGTCTTAGAAAGGACAGATCCTGCCCACTTGAAAATCTGCTGAAATTGCTGTGTCAAGAAGACAAAAATATGCTTGTCCCCAGGTTTAAACACGCAAAAGTTTACAAATAACCTTTAATCCACAACCCTAATCTGTTCTTCAGAGGTTACTGACAGACTTAGAAGCAGAGTCTGATATTAAGCAAAGACTGAATTCTCTGTTTCTAGCTGGTTTTGGGAACAGGATCTGTCCTGATCTCTATGTTTTGCAATCACACACAAAGATGTGGCTATTCTATTTGTGAGTGTCTTTTTCAGTAGCAAACATTTTTATAAGTGGAGCCCAAAGGAATAAAGGGATCTGTTGATTGTAGTTAGAAAATAATGTGGGTAGCATGCCTAATGACTATGGGATGGGCAACTGAGGAGCAGGCAGTTGGAATGGAGTACGTTGGGAGGAGCAAGAAGGATGGTTGAAAATAGAGGAATTCAGAAGCAGGAAAGTGGGGCTGGAGATGGGAGGACAGTGAACATAGGAAAACCAGTAAGGAGGTTTATTCATAGGCCTTGAAGGAAGATATGCTGTTGAGGCTGAGTGAACTTGCAAGCAAATCAGAGCTTTCCCTCCCATGATCTTCTCACTTGAACTTTTGAAGGTATTAATAGTTTAAAAGCACAGGCAAATGCACTGAAAGCATGAGGATGCAGTGGGACTAGGATCAGATCCTCTCAAAGGCCTGCCCTTATATGTCCATCCATCTTGATGAGAGTGCTAAGGCCAATGCAGCACTCTGTTTTTCATGGATATTAAGTCAGTGAAAAATCAGGTAGCACACTCTAACAGGTCACATTGAATGTACAAAGACTTTGAATTGTAAAGGTTTTAATGAGTGCCCCAACATAGTGCATTAAGGAGCACCAAGAAGAAACAACAGCTCTGCATCACCTGTACACACCCAGTAACTTCAGCAGGCTTTGGACCAAACCTTTGGGAAGAGCCACTGTTTATCCTTAATGTCATCAACTAGCCAACAAGTCAGGGTGTTTTCATCTCTCCTTTTCACTAGTAAAGGCAATTCCATATTAAGTATTTTATTCAAGACTGATTCCTGGAAGGTACTCAGACTCCAGCACATGAGGAGATTACCGCCTGAATGGCTTGCTAGAGTCCCAGTTTGAAGAATGCTTAGCTATAGTCAGAAGGTTGCACATTCATGGTTACCCTCACTGGGGTAAATTTCCATCTACAATATTATTCTCACACATCTTTGTCATGATTCCTATGGATTGGGAGTCAGTCGCTCAAAAATAAAATATCCATTAAAATGTTTTCCTACCCCATAACTCCTTCTGGCTAAGTAAGCGCAAGCTAAAAGAGTCAAGCTACATTTTCACCCTGAGCTCAATTTGATTTTCAGTACTCACCACTAATGAAATATCTAAAGGTGATTTATTGGAACATACCAACTATATTTAAGCAGCAGCCAAAACAATTACATTTAATTAAAATTAAGGTCAAAGAAACACAACAAACTAATGTGACACTTCAGCCATCAGCCTGGAATAGATGTTATGTTGGTTGATTATCAATTAGGTACAGTAAACACAAATGTGTTCAGCAGACAATTCTCAGTGAAACCAGTTCAGGTAGGTAAAGTGCTGTGCCTGAAAATTTTCTCACTTTTTCTGGATTCAAAATCATCCTGCACACTGTGCTGCTCTTTCTATCCTTAATCTACTTCAGTGATATATTCTTTTTCCTTGAGGAAAAAGTATTCTGTCAGAAGCTCTCACTGAAGAGCCAGAGAAATGCAAAATTGTGGGGGAAGGGGTTTAGTTTTTATTATGTTGTTTCATCTCTTCTCCTTGAAAGCACAAAAAGTCTTCTCATCACAAGCCTTAGGCTAATCGGGCTGTGAGAAGTATTTGGGCATCTTCTACATGGCTGCATATCAGCAAGCTTGGAAAAAGGGTTTACTATGAAATGGTTGCTTAGTCCTTTCTGTAGCAAAGATTGCACAACTGTGATTCTCTCTGTGTCTGTTTTCAGCATAAGCCGTTTCTTATAAAGACATTTTTTAAAACTGGGCACTTTCACACTGTATATTTATTTGAGACAAATACCTTGAGGCTTGATGGCAGTTTTCTCCTAAACTTCTTGATGATCAGAAGGAAAGGGTACTGCATGAATAAAACTCTGCCCTGAGTGTCCTCTGACAATGGGGATTCAGTCATGTCCAAAATTCCTTCAAGTCCCTCATGTCTGAAGGCAAGACGGTAATCTGGCAGTGGTCTAAATGGTTGCAGGATCTGGCCTTCAGTATCCCTGGATCTTTTGTTTCCCACAACTCTAAACAAAATAACAAAAAGAAGCCCTGCCAAATCTATCTTTTGTTTCCCACCTGTAAAAATAACTGTGGAAATAATAAATAAGTTGTCCTGCAATCTCTGCCTGTCAGGCAGGGACAGTAAGCATGTACCCATCGCCAGTGGAGCACACAGCAGAGATACTCAAGCTCACCTTGGGTTGTTTGGGTGCATCCACACACTACAACGTGTAAGCTATGTAGAAATGCTAGTAGATATGCCAAAGCCATTGTTCCTACTCAGCTGAAACCTGCCCCCCAGCTCACCTATTCCCACCACAATGTCTAGCCCAGGTGCAACTGTGCTCATTCAGCTCCCCGGCTTGTGCTGGGGGAATATGAATGGTGTTATCTCAGGGATCTCTGTGCAGCCCACAGATGTCCACACAGCTCCCGCACACTGGATTTCTGATCTCCACTGGGGCCTCCTGGTGATGCCTCAATCTAAATAGTAATGTGGAATTTCTGCTCTGAAGCCTCAGACTTTTAGGGATGCTGCATGAGGCTTACAGGCAAACACAAATGAAGAACCAAAGCTTAGAGGCAAGGCAGAGTGGTAAGGACGACTTATCCCTTTTGTACATTCATTGGAACAACGTATCTTTGGGGACATGCCAGGCGCAATCTGAATACAAATCAGAAAGCATTAGCATAGCAGCTGGGGCTACAGACAGCCAAGTTAAAGTGCAACGAGGTCACTGCTGAGGCTGTGGGAAACCACACACAGTAACGTGTGGAGGGAAGTCACCAGCGAAGCAGGGAATGGAAAGGCAGAGAGAAAATTACCTTGACTGGAGAGGAACTGGAGCAATGTTTCTACACTGGTGACTTTTTAACTCTTCCTGTAAGAAAAAGATACTAAAGGACCTAAGTGGGTTTCACAAAAGCAACAGCCCTTACTGACCAGTGGTGAAATGACAAGAAAACATTTTTCTTGGACACCTTCCTGGTATAGTCCTTGCTTATCCTGATCAAGGCAAAACACCATGATGGAATAAATCCTGATCTGATGGTGAAATTACTCCAGCCTTCAGCTAGGACAAGCTTATGCTTTTCTGCTTTCTTCTGAAGATGGAAGAAAGCTGGTCTTCTCTGCAGACAGATCCTGACTGGACTTTGGTCCTTCAGGCTACTTTGTGTGCTACCATGTAGCTCTCAAGAGTGTCAAAGATGGAAGTAACTAAGAGATGATACAAGTGTATGTTGTGCTGAAGCCAGTGGAATTTGGACTAGCTATCCTTTCAACAGGCATGCCTGATTCACTCCTCCAAGCTATCATTCACAACGTTTGAAAAACTCCTTGTGGTGCCTAAATGTCCCAGAAAAAAAAGATGACAGATCAGAGTATGGAATGGACCTCCAGAGATCTCCTGGCCCAAACCTGCTCATGTAGGGCCAGTTTCAAAGTTACCTTAGGTTTTGCAGTTCCGTGTCCACCTACGCTTTGACCATCTCTGGAGAGTGGAAGCTCCACAGCCTCTCTGGGTTCTGTTCCAGTTTCTGACCTCCCTTGCTATTAAATATGTTTTCCTTATATCCAGTCGTGTTGTTGAGTGTTGCCTTTCATCACTCAACATCTCTCATCAAATATTTGCAGAAAGCTGTTAGGTCCCCCCAAAACCACCTCTGCTCCAGGCTGACCAAGCCCAGCTACCACAGCCTCTCCTTACAGGGCAAGCACTCCAATCCCACCATCTTGGGGACCTCTGCCGAACTCCCTCCAGCTCGTCAACGTCTTTCCTGCACTGCAGACCCAAAACTGGGCACAGATGCGGTCTTGGAAGTGCCAAAAAGAGCGGAGGAATCATTTGCCTCAACTCGCTACTGCTAGGGCTTGCCAGCCTGGGGAGGAGGACCATGACTGGGTTTTACAAACTGTCAAAGACAGTGGGTAAGTTGAATGCAGAACAGTTGTTTATCAAATCCTGCAATGCAAGGACTAAGAGGCATTTGCTGAAGCAATTTTTAAAAAATCAGTTTAAAACAGTCAAAATAAAGTATTTCTACACACAGCAGGTAGGGAATTTGTAAAATTTACTGCCACAGGAAGCTGAGAAGACAGCATCAGCAGGCTCACAAAGGGATCAGACAAATTCATGAACAGAAGATGTTAAAAGTGCTGGGCAGGGATGTACATCAGCTGCTAGTCTAGCTGCAACACTTGTGGATGCTGGGAAGCACGAAGGAACCAGGGAAAGCCGTTGGGCTTGCACGCTGCTACTGAACAGCCTCTCCTCTGGTCACTGTCGGGGGCAGATGGACCTCTGGTCACTTCTTATTCTCTTGTTCAGGTGAGTTCTGTGGGAAGTTACTGAGCTGACACTTATCAAATAAAAGAGATGCAGGGACAGTAACTGAGTTCTCTTACATGAGAGATCAATCTTGCCGTGCTGAGAATCATCGGAAGTTACAACAAACCATATCCAAAATTGTCCTGCAGATCAGAAAACCATTAGGTCCAGTTCAGGAGAGGATTTACTACTAGTGATTTCCATGGGCTGCAGAGGTCTGACTGCCCTGCAGGTTGTGGTCCTCATGGCAGGGATGGGAAATCAAGTATATCCAACTGTCTGTCTCCACAAAAATAAATAGAAATCACTGTCCTAAGAATGGAAAACTAACTGAAACAGCTCAAAATATTAAGTCATGAGAAGCACATTTAAATGCGCAGACCTGAGGGGTTTTAACATAGAAAATTTTGATAACATATTTCTTATTTAGGTATATTTTCCCTTTGTTTTCTGTTTCCAAACACTTACAAAACCTTTTTTATCAGAATCATGGCATTCATGAATTGCATGCTTGCAAACCTATCTGTGGGTTTAAAAAAAAAAAAATTAAATTCCCCCCTCAAAAAAAAAAGTGTTCTGTTACCATTAAACAAAAATTATTGTACTTTTTCATTTATTTGCTGCTGTTAAAGTAATTGCTTGTTCTTTGACTAAGTACTCATGTATTTACCCTTTATTTGCAAACTTGGGACAGTTTAGAACTTAGGTTTTGTATATAAAAGCAGAGGGAATTGAAATAGTAAAAACACCCATATGGGATAAAAGAATCTGAAAGTTTCCTCTTCACTAATTGTTCCTACAGAAAGAAACATGGCAAAGTTTTTTTTTTTTAGGTATGTTCAAATAAATTGTTTTCAGTAAGTCAAATCTGAGAATGTCCTGGAAGAGCAAATCTTTCTCTAATAGCAATGCACGGCGCCACTTTCATGATGTATAGCTCAATTGAGAAGATTTTTATAAAGGAGAATGTCAAAATATGTCAAGAAGAAGAAAAACAAACCAACACAGCATCAAGGTGGAAGAAAGAAAGTTGAAGTTTCTCTCTGAGCAAGAGCCTAGATAAGGTATTATAAACTTGTACATTTTCTGATTCCCCTTCCCCATTAAGATAGTATATACAGTTCAGTGTGGTTATAAAATAACTTGCTGAAAGCAGAACCATGATTTGTGTAGGTCTGGTATAACCTAAAAGAAGCTTACCAGTCATTACACTGGAAGAATTTCCTGGTATAAGAGCTATTAGTGAAACTGTTTTGTAGCATAGCTTAAACCAGTCTCTAAACATGAGCAACACTGTGCTTTTTTTGCTGCTTCCAATATATGTGGAAGAAATTTTTTGCCTTCACTGAAAAAAAGAAGAAAAGCCAAAACCCTCTAGCAAATCAAAAATACCGTTTGCTTTTGTTAAAAAACAAACAAACAAACAAACCTAACAAATAAAAAATACCAGATCCTAAACAAGGTTGTTAAGCTCAGAATAATATTTAATACAGCTGCCTCTAGGCTTTGTTCATCCCCTTCCAGGTGCTATAACGAAAATAAAGATGATCACAGCAATTATGTTAACAAGTATTAAGAAATTACTGCTTATGCTGAAGGAAGTGACCACTGTTATGCCTTTCAGCTCACCATGACAGTAAAAAGGTTAGTTTAAACCACCTATTTAGGTTCTAATTTGTGCTGACTGCTGCAGAAGTGGTTTAAACTCCCTCATTCAGCCAAAGCCAGCTGAGAGCAGGCATCTGAGCAGGTACCATGAATCAGCTTGAGAAATACTGCACGAATTGCTTGCAATTGTGCAAACATAAGTAAAAATGGACTGAGAATTAAAAAGAAGGTGGAATTACAACCTGTAAGGACGAAAGAAATGAGAAATCAACATAAAGTCACACTTCTTCAGGGCAGACAGGATGGCCTGTGAAAGCCTTAATTCTGACGGTGCTTTGTGACCATCAATTACGTGCTGTTGTGTGGAGCTGTATAATAGTACTGTTTTATCTATTGACTAAACACCCTTCTCGAAAGAAAATGAGCCATCAGTTTGAGAAATTTTCCTAGTTATAGCTGTGTCAGCCTGCTTAAACTGACCTTTAGAGGATTCGCATGAGAATAAAGGACACCTTATTATTCAGCATGCATTTTTGTGAGGCCAAACCAGGAACTGCCGATCTTAGACAAAGCACAATATTTCCTCCTAAGAGTCTCTGAGGATTTGCAATTAATCATGCTCTTGAGTAGTTTATAATCTGACATCAGAAAACACTTGGGGGACAATTAATCCTGGAGGCAACTTCATTTTTGTACAAAAGAGTAAAATTTCTCCCATTTCAGTATGTTTCTACCGGCCAAGGTGGGGTGTGCGTGCAGGGGTAGAGAGGGTAATCTGGCAAAGGGAAAGGAATCTCTTTTTTTATGTAGAGACTGAATTTGTTGTGTACTTAGGACAAATAGATTTAAAATGTGGGTTGTTATAACAATGTTTGTAATATCAAAACAACATTATTATGCCTTTTATTCTGTAATTTCAAAGTAATTTTCAAAGCTTAATGTGTCAAATCATAATAGCTGCATGGGGAAAATTAGTACCATGTATTCCCAGTTTGCATAAAGGCCAAGTTGAAGTGTAGAACAGTTCATGAACGTGCTTTGGGTTCTTGGGAGAATTTGGGATTCCAGATTCCCACTACAGCATTTGAATAAAACATGGTAGGAGATAAGGGGGGGAAAAAAGAGAGTGTAGCCAGTAGGGATTTTTACATACAGTGCCTGGCACCAGCGGAGTTATGAAAAGCTAGTTCTTCATGCAAAGTGACCTCCTGAAAAACTGATGTTGGCTCACTGAAGATATAAGGACATCCCTGAGCCCATGTGATACTGCTTATCTATCTGAAGAAAAAAAATCTCTTTGGACTGCTTTTGGCTAATGGCAGTGAGCCACATGAATCTTGGAATGATGACAAAAGTGTAATATGAAGTGATCAGGGAATGTTCAAACATTGCATCCTGAATAGCACCAACTAAATTTTTATTTCAGAGTAAAGGGATTGTGAATAGGAAGGAGGAGAAGGAAACAGGGAAGATAAGACTTCCCATGGACTGTGTTTCTAGCCCTGATTTCCTCTGGCAATTGTTACACTAAAATAAACTTTTTTGTTTGTTTGTTTTTGATACTTGTGATTTTCAGAACCTTACATTGAAAGGGGGGAAACTGACACCTGACACTGATAATTTTCTAATTCTCCCTAAAACTAGGCAAGGAGGAAAAAAAAAAGGCAGATTGTGTAGGACAGGAAGAGCAAAACAAGGTAATTACAGCATTGTTTCAGTATCTACACTTAGGGCATGTGCAATACATCAACCTTCTTTCGTCGGGCAGAGGAATTCACCGTATGTTATTATTGTAATGAGTAATAATGAATAATGATAAGACTATGGGAGTCTTCTCTCTGTATAGTACCATTACAGGCATGAGTGGATAAACAGATTGTGATTGAGGTAGTCCTTAGTAAATCAGGGCTGAGTTTTTTCGATGCCATTTGAAATAGCTTCTGAGTCTATTTTTATCCTCACCCCATCATATTGGAGTTTCTTATCTTCCATACTTATTACCTTAGTGCTTTCAAAATCCAGGAGATTGCTAACTACTTGTATGTCAGAAACTGTTTCAAGGACCTTCAAATTTACGAGTGGAAAGGAATAAGCAAGATTTTGTCTGACTTCATGCTTCAGTTTCACCAGTGACCTATATACTAATAGGAAAACTTACGCCATTACTAAAGGAGAGAATGTTCTGGAAAACTTTATGTCACTTAAAACCCATCACAGAAAGTGCAGCTTGCTCTCAGTTGCAGATTTGAGGTGACTAACATTTCCTGAGATCAGTGCTTTGGGGAGAGGGCTATTTGGATATTGTCCTCCTGGCAGATGAGAGGTTGGGTCGCAGGACAAAAGTCAAAGTGAACATGAGACGTTGATTGTAACATACAGGGTGATGAACCCAGAGGAAAGCAGAGAAGCCTCCCTACTTCCTGGAAATGTAACATGTGAGATAGATAGATGCTTTGCTGTGTGCGGCGTGTTGGCCGCATTGTCCAGAGGTACCCGCATGTATAGACATCCATGAAACATGAGGGGAAACTCATACCTTTCAGCAAGTGGGAGGCTCATTAACATCTGCTCATTAACATCTGCTGTCCTAAAGAAACAAATTAAAGATGCATCAGCCAGAAAAAAATTGAATAAACTGGTCACCACAAAGCACAAGAGTCCTAAGGTGGAACTGCCTCCTGTGCCTGGATAAAGGCTGAATCAAAGGTGTCCATACATGCAGTGTGCAGTACAGATGTGCCCTTAAATGACAGCTCTTGCCCGCCTTGCTACTGGGGCAAGGCAGTATGTTCATCTCTTCACATGAATCAGGAGAAGAATACAAAACACAGCCCAGAAAGCAAGGAATGTGCTGAGTTTGGCAGGCATTCAGTAAATTTAACTGAGGAAAAACTGAGTGAGGACTTGAGAACAAGGAAAAGTGTAAAAAAGCCCCAAAACTCAGAAAATCTACCAGTGCACTGATGCTGTTCAAGTACAGTTCAGTGCAAGTCTTTCAGCTTTAGGTCCACTTTGAATAAGGAAGTTTGAGGCTGTGATAGTTTCTACTTCTAATGATACATTCACTTAAATACAAAGGTTTCATCAGCAGAATCACATCTCTGAATGTGATGAGTCAGCTGAAAATTGCAATTCAACCTCTACTGCTATTTCAGAGGTAATTCAAACACAGCCTGATGATTCTTAAAAGGAGAAAAAGACATTGATGAGCTGATTATTAGATTTCTTGGGATACTTGTGCATTCAAAAGAAGTAAACTTTCTAAAAAATTTAGGGCACAATTCTCCTAACCAAATGTAGAAGTCAGTAATGCACTTAGATCTAACCTAGTCATCCAGATTTCTTTTATAGTCAGAAAAGAGAAATAAGCTCCTTGAAGCCACTACTGCCTCACTTGAAAGAGTTATTTAAAGCAGATGACCAAAGAGTACCAATTTCTTCTGGAATGACTCGATCATAAGTGACTAAAATTAAGCAGCATCAATCTTGCCCTTTCTCACTGAATGCCTAAAAAAGAGGTGAATAGTGACTGAGCTTTTGAGGTTTTCTAACCTCTGAAGCTGAGGATCACCAGCCCCTGTGCTCTGAAACACTGTCCCTTGCCTAGATGGTTCCACAGCCAGTCTCGCCCAGCATCACACCTCTGACATGAACAGCCCCCAGGTTCAGAGGGACCTTTTCCACAGCAGGACAGTAAAGTAAGTTGGTCCCACAAAATGCACCATCTACAGGTACATCATTTACTAATGAACAATTTGTTTGAACACCAGTACAGGTAACTAACCTAAGGATATACACCTAAAGTTAAGTTGAGGACCATATTTTTGTGCCAAGGGGCTGTAGTCTCCCTAAGAAAGCTTTTCCCAATATCATGATCTATTGCTCCCTACAAAATGGGCCAACTCTGGGATTGGGAGTGAGGAAAAGGTTGCAGCCTTTATGTATAACTGCACATAAAGACAATATATTAAACAATCAGGAGTTTTTTCCAAATCCCCCCTGAGTCAAAAAGAACATTAATGTCAGCAGGGGTTGCAATACCAACACTGTGCGGAATGGAAGGGGGGCTACCAGTCATTACTCGTTGAGATCAGAGACTGTGCAACCCTTGCCTTTCAGGCGCAGAATATTCTGACAAGCACGAATAGGGCTTATTCTTTTGATTAAACTTTATCAAAATATAAGGAAACATCTCCCTTTTCCTCTTACTTTCCTATCCTCTGTTGATCTTCCTATCACCTTCAGCACATCACCCTAAAGCCATTCAGTTTTATCTAAGGCAGCACAGTTTCTAGATGGCATTAGGATGATCACTGAATGCATGGAAATGACTCGGTAAGCATTATATTTTTCAAAATGTCATTTCCTTTTTTTCAGGAGTGAGGAGAAAGGAAATAATGGTGTGTTTTTTATGTTTTTCTCATATTCTCCAGATAAAAATATCCATTCTTTTCATAACATCTGCTTACATGATTTCTACATGTTTATCAATATAATAAAATACTCTAATAGAAGTCCTTCATTTCCTTGATTAAAATAAATGAGGATGGACATGCTCCTTGAAAACCTGTGGAATAACTGAAAAAGGTTGTTTGGATTAGTGCTTAACATCCAAAACTCCCTCATATTGCCATGCAAAAGTCAGCTGATTATTTCTGATTATTTCTGAGTGATGTATGCTATGCTGTTAGTCTAATTGCTAGCAGTGGCATTGCTCAGCCATAAAGACATTCACTGCATCAACAAAATTTAATTGGGGCATCTCAATATACTGGCATTTTCTTGCAGAGCTAGTTAAAATGAATAGAGAAACTGCTATGCACAAGAACTGAAGTGTACATTCTTCACTTGAATCAGAGGAATTGACAGAAAAACTCTTTTTACACTGTGATTCTGCTTCCTGCTCTTTACTCCAGCAATCATTAGCTGAAGGAAAAAAAAAAAGTCTAATTTACTTTATCATATGACACTTTGGGACTATCTAACTGACCAGGCCACTGGCTTTACTCTCATGCAAAAATTTTAGACAACAAAAGGAAGACACAACAAACAAAAAGGAAAAAAAAAAAAATTTATATAGCATTTTGTCCAAATTTAATTTCATTATGTATCAGAATTAACCAGGCTGGCATTATTGATGACGTCTATGTTAACACGCTGTTGGTTTCCTAATATACAGAAGTGTTTTTAACAATACTTACAAAAAAAGAATAATTTGATATTAAAGCATAAAATCCCAGCAATACAAAGCACTAAAAACATTCTATTTTTATTACTCACATTATTCCTGGGAGGCAGATTCATTAAGATAAGGGAAAAGCTTAAAATATCCACTGACATTAAAGTGACCGACAGGCAAAAAAGTAAATAGCAATGTTAAAAAAGAAGAAAATTTAATTCTCTCTCTTTGAGTCCGTGGGAGAAAATGAGCACATCACAGTTTAAAGAAGTAACAGGGCATATTTCAGAAGTGGCATATGAAAGCATTTGTTGAAAACTTTACCTTCTCTCATTAAGCTGATTCACTGAGTAGGTAACAAGGGAATAACTGGCAAGCGCTGGCTGCTGTGCGAGCCTCCACATGGTACTCGTTGATCATTCACAACTCTGAAGCACACATGCCCACCCAGCCTTGCTTTTCAGAGCGCATCCCTCTTTCCTCCCACCATCATGCTAAAATTATTTTTTACCATCACAGTTTAGGAAAGCCACTGCCTCTGTTGTCCCAAAAGTGGGATTGTATATCTGGTGTGCAACACACCGATATACACACAATGTAGACGTGGTTTATTTTTAGCATATTTGCACTGATATGTGTTCTAGGTGATACTCCACAAAGCTAGTCCCCCACACAGAGGAATCACCATGTATTTACCCCATCACACAATTAGCAAAAACAATAGACAATCCAGCCAAGTTTACATTCATTGGCTAGTAATTACCACATTGCTTGGTTACACATATTTAAATCGGCACACATGCTTCTAGAAAGTTGCAGGGGGCTGTAATCTGTGTAGTCCCTCAATTGAGTGGGTGGTCGCAATCTCCCCCGCCACCTTTACCTTTACCCTATAACTAGGGTTATAACTGTGTATTCTGCTGACCTGATGACAGTTACATTTTTCAAGAGTGCAGGAACAGCTAAGTATTCATGGTTTACTGCTTAAGTACAAATACTTCTTCATCTTCTTGACCACCAGATCCGGTTTCATTAATCTTTTTTGACTGTGTTAACTCCTACCAACCTGCCCACTAGAATCTTCCCTTTGCCTTAGATATCACCTCCTACCCGAACTATTTCAAATGGAGACTTGTACAAATAAAGCAAGAGAGACATCACAGAATCATGGAATGATTTAGGTTGGAAGGAGCCTTTAAAGACCATCTAGTCCAATCCCAACTAGATTAGGTTGCTCAAAGCCCCATTCAAGCTGACGTTGAACACGGTGATGGGACATCAACAACTTCTCTGGACAACCTGTTCCACTGTCTCACCACCCTCATTGTAAAAAATTTCTTCCTTATATCTAATCTAAATCTACTGTCTTTTAGATTAAAATTGTTACCCCTTGTCCTGTCACTGCAGGCCTTGGTAAAAATGTCTCACTCCATTTTTCTCATAAACCCCCTTTAAGCACTGGAAGGTTTCAAGAAGGTCTCCCTGAAGCCTTCTCTTCTGCAGGCTGAACAACCCCACCTCTCTCAGCCTGTCCTCACAGGAGAGCTGTTCCAGCACTCTGAGCATTTTCATGACACTCCTCTGGACCCACTCCAACAGGTCCATGTCTTTCTTGTACTAGGGACCTGAGACCTGGATGCAGCCCTCTAGGTGGGGTCTCACCAGAGTGGAGCAGAGGGGCAGAATCACCTCCCTCTACTTGTTGGCTATGCTTCTTTTGATGCAGCCCAGGACACAGTTGGCTTTCCGGGCTGCGAGCGCACATTGACGGCTCATGTCCAATTTTTCATGCATCAGTATCCCCGAACCCTTCTTCCCAGGGCTGTTGCCTGTCCGTTCACCACCCAGACTGTACTGATACTAGCGATTGTGCTGACTCAGATGCAAGGACCTTGCAGTATCAGTACAGACTGGGTGATGAATGGATTGAGTGCAGATCCTTTAAGAGGCAGACCCACACATCACTGGACACAATGGAAATACTCTCCTGGGCTTCGAAACTCCCAAGCACATAAAAAGAACTTCCTCATTTAGAAACTCCTACATGGAGTGCAAATCAGGTCCTAAATCTGCTTAGTATAACTATTTTTCAGATGGACTTATTTCAGAAATGGATACTTGGCGTTGATTAATCAAAAATAGAGGTGATGTCTTTTCGCTTCAGTGGGACGTGTTGAGGGTCAGGGGACTATTGATTGTTCTGATTAATACACTGCACTTCGACAGCTGGGAAATGGCAACTCGAAATGAAAGGGCCTTATTCTGCCCTGCTTTCGTGGGCACAATTCCCCACTGAAATCACTGTCTCAGAGAAAAAAGAGAATCAATGGTCCCAGGCATTAGTGAAGGTCAGAGTGCAAGACATACAGAGCAAATCATTGGCCATTGTAAATCATGGCCACTCTCTTAATTCATTGGATCTATTGCACTTTAGTCAGGGATTTGACCCAGCGAGCAATCTGTATTTTTCCTTCATATCTATTGTTCCCTTATACAATTTTGATTATTTTGGGGGTTTACAATTGGTGCTGTTCAAAATGGATTGCAGTCAGTGTTCTGTTAATTTTTAATATTCACAAATACTTTGAGAACAAAGGTTTGATATCTTCTATGCCTTTAAATTAATCTTTTTATGTTGCATAGCTATATATTTCCTACCTTTCACTGCTCCAAAATTACCTCTGATCTAGAAAGATGCTGAGAATTTAAAGGAAAGTGTGAGTTCTATAACTTCATGTTGAAATGTGGAGGATACTCAGCATCCTGTAGATATGTACTTCATTCGTTTATTCCTCTTGGATTTTTCTTTTTCTTATATTTGTATTTACTTCCCATATTTTTTTTTAATTTCATATGCTTTATGTCCTAAAAAATTTAGTATTTACCTGAATTCTGCTATCCAAAATTCAACAAGTTCTCTACACAAAATCGTATATCTTTCTCTTTGATATCTCAGATGAAAAGTATTCTTTAATATTTCTCCAAGGAGAAAAAATATAGCCCTTAAATAAATATACTTAAGTACGGGGTTTTTTTAAGTAAGAACTTACAAACATACCCTAGGCCTGAACTTAAAGTCTAGTGTAAGGAAAAAAGAAATTCTGCTTGATATGTTCATCCCAAATTTGCAGAATCAGAAGACTTGGACAGTTCAGAAAAACATAATTGCTAATTGAGTTGTCTCCTGATAATTAGAGGTTCACTTCTGGAGTCAGACGGCTTTTTAAGCGATTCCAGTGCTGTCTTTTAACATGAAGAATGGAGGAAACCTCCATTAGATATTTCTCAGAAACAAATAAAAATGTTGTCACTGCAATTTCCAAAGGGCTCTGAAACGCCCTATTACTTGTCTCCCACTAAAAAACAGCCTATGGTCAGAAATAATGTTTACAGTTGCCTTTGGAAATCCCAGTAAAAACTCTTCTAGCTTCATTGTCCAGTACCCCTGTATAAGGAACAGGATAGACGCTGAAATACAAATAGATGTGGATGGATGAGAGTCTAATTTAATAACTATTCAATATAACTGACCACTGTCTGATGCATTGCTGCATAATGTGCTATTGATTTGGGGAAAAAAGATTACATGATAGCTGTGAGCAAACGCCTGGCTCTCTTCCTCACAAGATTTGTTGTTTTTTATAATGAATAAATACATTTTATGCATGAAAAGCTAGCAAGGCTTTTTCTAACCATCTTAATTTTTTCAGCTCCAAGGACAGGACCCTTTATAACTTCATGGACACTGCACACAAAAAATCTGCATGTACTTCGGTCAGTTAATGAAGGCTCCCATGAAGTGCAAGTAACTCCAGCCGATAGGAGAGGCGGACAGAGGAACCCTTCATATACTTACTTTCTCATGGTACAAATTCTCTGATTTTCTATAAACAGCATAGAGGTTTTGGGGCTTCCCTTTGAGTGAGTATTAAATTCTGTATTAAACAAGACACTAATTTTCTAGCTAGGCCAGGTAACAAGTACTTCTGGGTTAGGTATTCCTCAAAGAGAAATGTGCTCTGTCTCAGGACTTGTAGCTGGTGGTTATGACTGATACCTTTCATCCGTGCAGTCTTCCAAGGGTTGTCAGGAACAAAAAACCTCATTTATGGCAGTGAGGCGTAATTCGTATTTAGAGAGACATTAGGCCTGCCAAAACCCTTCATCGTCATCTTCATCTTCATCATCTTCACCTTCATCATCTTATTTGAGGTTTCTCTCTATCTACACTGAAGATCATCCTGGATAACTTCCTCAGCCATAATATAACCAAATAGGGCATTGCTGCCAGCTTTCTTCAATAAGCTGGCTGGTGAAAAAGTTCCAAATTCACTGTTTTCCCTAATAAAGATTCCACTTGGGATGAACCCATTAGGCAGAAGACTTTATCATTCTTTATTCCCTTACCTTTAAATTGCTGCCACCTCTTAGCTGATCTTCTTGTCCACCTAAGTAACACTGTTTTAGCTCCCTGGATTTGAAAGATACTGCGCAGTATCACTCAGATTTTGTCTGCCACAGCATTTGACTGGAAACATGTAGAAGAATATGTCACTGCAGTAGCAGATTTCGATCACTGATTCCTACATGCTTTAGCTGGATGAGCATAAGTGGGAAGTGGAAAAAGAGCTGAGATTTATCCTCCATCCCCACCATGTTCCAGATACCCCTATGCAGCAGTACAACTCTATCCTGAAAGGCACAGCTCTTAGCAGTTGTGTTAAAATTATACCTACAATAATTAGGGAAGTGTGCCCACTGCTGGGAAAATGCAAAGATGCTTCAACTCCTATGCAGTGTTTTTTTTTGGAACACATCTTTTATACGCATAGATAAAGATATATAGACAGATGTAGATGTGTGTGTATGTATATGTTCAAGAATGAGAACAGGCTGACCCCCAAATGTCTTAAAGCTCAATATCTTTATAAAATATCTTCATAAAGTATCTTCATTTGTAATTCATTGATATTGGAAAGCTTGTTGAAATTATGTCACCACAGAGCCGTTCACTCACTCTCCCTGCAGTGGGATGGAAGAAAAAATTGGAAAAAAAGTAAAATTTGTGGGTTGAGATGAAGGCAGTTTAATAGGACAGAAAAGGAAAAGGAAATTAATAATAATAATAATAATAACAACAACAACAACAACAACAACAATAATATACATGACAAGTCATGCATAATGCAACTGACCACCCGCCAACTGATGTCAAGCCAGTCCCTGAGCGGTTGTCCCCACCCCACTGCCAACTCCCCTCAGTTTTATTCTTCAGCATGCTGTCATATGGTATGGAACATCCTTTTGGTCAGTTGGGGTCAGCTCTCCTGGCTGTGTCCTCTTCCAGGTTCTTGTGCCCTCACTGGTGGGGTGGGGTGAGAAACAGAAAAGGCCTTGACTCTGTGTAATCACTGCTCAACAACAATGAAAACATCCCTGTGTTATTAACACCATTTTCAGCACAAATCCAAAACATAGTCCCATGCTAGCTACTAGGAAGAAAATTAACTCTATCCCAGCTGAAACCAGCACATTCTCCACCCCTTATTCCATACCATTTACATCATGCTCAGGTCCCACACTATCTAATACAATCTCATTAACCAAACCCCCCTTACCATCTTTTGATACAATACACACATATCATTCCCTTAGTCTATGGACCAGCCCTCTAAAACGTCTGTAAAATGTCCACAAATGTCCACTGAGTTCATTTAGTGCATGACTTTGGGCTCCATGTGTTATGGTGGTCACTCAGGACAGGAGAGGTGGTGTATTGTGTGGAGTTACTGGGCACCAAAGCCAGCTCAGGTCGGGTCACTGCTGCACTTGCACTGCTCCTTGCAAGGCTTGTCCTCCATTGGTTCAGGTGGTTCCTGCTATAGTAATTCCTATAACATGCAACTCAAATCACTGGTTACAACAATTCAAAGCTATATCCACTACAATCACCACCCCTGGTCCCTTTGGACACCATAGTCCCTTCAGAAGTAAACCTGCTCCAACATGGCCTTACCCGTAGCTGCAGTCCCTCCAGGAAAGTATCTGCTCTGTGGTGGACTTATCCATAGCCATGCGCTTTGAGATGCTCCAGCATGACATCATGCACAACCACTGATGCTTCAGGGTGTACCTGCTGCAGCATGGACTTATCCTTGGGCCATAATCCCTTCAGAGGTGTACCTACTGTAGCACAGACGTAACTATGGCCACAGACACTTCGAGATGTACCTGCTCTGGCATGGGCTTATTCATGGCCACAGACACTTCGGGGTGTCCTGCTTCCACATGGACTGATCCACAGGTCACAGTCCCTTCAACTTGAGTTCAGACTGGAGTTCCATCCTGCCCAGTTCAGCAGCACAGAAGCAGCAGCGATGTCCCAGCCATCTGCCAGCCCAGGCCCATCGCCATTGCTGTTATCAAAATCTTCCCAGGCACAGCAGAGTCAGACGATCAGCAGCACAGCAGCACGGCAGCAGCAGCGAGAGCAAAAAGCAGCCGCTAACGAGCACTGGACTCTAATATACATAAGGAAAGCAAACCCATGGCAAGCACAAGGGCCTGGCAATTAATAGTCAAACAGCAATAACAGCTATAAATTCGATCTAGCACATTCCAATTAAATCTGTTGGTATCTCGAACCCTTCAAGCCCTACACTGGGTGCCAAAAAGGATTCTATCCCAATCAAAACCAGTACAAATTAATAAAAGGGTACTCAAAAACTGAGTAAAGCAACCTGAGAGCCACTAGCAATTATTCTGGAAAGTTCATGCAGAACAAATGAAGTGGTAAAAGGGAAAAAATAGCTCTTTACAAAGAGAAAATAGAACAGGATGTGATAGTCACAGCTCAACAGCTTAACTTGAATTCCTAGAAAAACACTGAAAAAATAAAAAATCTGTAAGCATCAAGAAGATAAAGTACCAAGCAGCAGCTCCACACAAATCAGTTAAAAACAACTTTATTCCCTTCAGTCATAGAACAGAAGATCCTGTGAATAAAGACAAAGAGTTGATATTCTGTTACAACTTTGATAAGGCTTTTGCCACTGTTTCAGATTGAAATTCTGAGATAACCTGAGGAAATATGGACAAAAAAATACTAGGGAAATTAAAAGCTGCTTGGATATAATAATCAGAGAGTAACTCTCTATTATTTACCATCAAAATGGAAAGATACAATGGGTCTTCAACCAGAAATATTAAATATTTGCATTGTGACTTGGATGACAATACCTATTTGGGGAGGATCACACAGACAGGATTAGAATCCATGCAGATCTTGAGATTTTGGAGGTATGATCTAAGTCAAATGGGGGACAATTCAATGGGAATAAATACAAAGTTCTACACTGAACTAAAAATAATCACCTCTACAAACATGGGATGATGTTTAACCTAAACAGCAGTGCTAGAGGACAGAATCTGGAAATCCCTTGGTGAATAGGCATCAACAGTGCTACCAGATAAACATTATAGAAGAATATGAGAAATATCTTCTGAAAGACACATGACGTAATCTTTCCAATCTATTTATTCACCTCCCAACTAGAGTAGTACATCAAGCATTGGAACAGGCTGCCCAGGGAAATGGTTGAGTCACCATGCTGAAGGTATTTAAAAGACATGTATATGTGGTGCTTAGGGTCAGGGTTTAGTGGTGAATTTGGCAGTGTGAGGTTAATGGTTGGACCTGATGATCTTAAAGGTCTTTTCCAACCTAAATGATTCTGTGATCCTATGATCTATTTTGGGACAACTGTCTCTGAGAAAGATGTGGGCAACAAAAACAAGGAGAACACTCTGAAGTCTAGAAAATATGATCTGTAG
>NW_010519926.1:20935-48311 GCF_000687285.1 Phaethon lepturus
GATCTTTAGGGAAAAATTAAAACATCAGGGGTTGTTTCAGTTGAAGAATACAAGGCTGGAGGGACAAATTATACAGTATTCATCAACTGCATAGCAATAAAGATGAAAGAAAATGACTGTGAATAGTTTATCATTTAGTAGGCTAAAATTCATCAAAGACGACAAGGTAATTTTGGGGAAAACTTGGCTAAGTGGAACAGATTGTTTAGGGTGGGAAGACTGAAGCTGGTTTTGAAATCTCATTTGTAGAATGTTTTTAAGAATGAGTTAGACAAGTATCTGTCAAGTTTAGCTATAGTCGCTCATTCTTTGAGGTAAGGGAGTGAATTTGAGGCCTGTTTTAGCCCTACTTTCTATTATCACTCTCTGTCCATTCAGACCAACTGTACATTAATGCCTCTGTTTTCAGAACGAGTGAGAGTCATTTCACCTAAGTTTCCTTAGCATTTCGAGAACTTACTCACCACATGGTACTCAAGTAATATTACAGAACTTCTCATTCAGTTTCTGTCATTGCTGCTCATTTTTATAAGTTTTCAGGATTCTGTGGGATCCTTGAAGTTAATCCACCTCAGAAGGAATGTGACTGGAACTACCCATCCCTCAGTGACAACTTTGTGTTGCTTTACACATATAAAAGATCCCAGCAAACCGCAGCTTCCACTGACTGGAGTGGGATGTCCAGTGAGCCCTTGTTTTTCTTGCATGCAAGAAGCCACCAGAAATGTACTTCTTGGTATCTGTCATCTTGCAAGATGCAGTTCTTTGGAATACAATATTGTCTTCAGTGAGTTCACTTCAGCTCTCAGAAAAGCAAAATAATACCTGTTTTTCTACATACAAGACTGTTGCCTTCATGTTGCTGCTTCCCCACCCCCCAGTGTCTTTCAAAACCAAAACATACACTCATGGTACTTTAAACTCAGCCCAAACACTGACTGAAACACAGTTTTGCCGCTGTTTGTACTGCTTTTTGAGAGGCAAAACATTAAGTCAATTAGTTGCTGCCAAACTCTCTTTAATGCAACACTGATTATTTCAGTCCTTGTGTCAAGTTTAGTTCCATGTACCAAATGATTCAATTATTTTTATTGTTTAAGATATGTGCAGTTTGAACCTCTCGTCAAGTCAATAACATCCTCATGAAACCCTTCAGGAATTATTCAAAATCATTTCTACTAGTCACCAAGTTATGAGGTCTAAGAAACGTTATTAATCTCTGTGTAGCAAATGTTTTATAAGGATGATGTTTTCCAGATGATGCATGCTTTGACAGTTCTCACTGCATAATGGTTTTAGCAAACTGAGACAGATTTCTGATTTTTGTAGGAATGAAAATCAATATATATTTCTCTGGATTTAATGTGTATAATGTTTAATTTTCTCACAAGCATTTTGTCAACTATTGCTCTGGGTCACTGTGAATGAATTCCTAATGTAAGACAAACACTGGAATGCTCCTTGTGGAAAATGGTTTCATCTGCCACATTGTCCCGGGTAGAATTGTCCTTATCAGTGTGATTAGGACAGTGAAAGTTACATTTGTTTATTTTCCTTGTATATGGTACAGAAATAGTGATTAAGTTCAGGCCACAGGTATCCTTCTGTCCTGTGCTCTGCCAAGTGGCTCTGGTGCTGAAGTGTGGTGTTTTGGGGAGGTGGGAACTGACGTGGTTCTCAGCAGTATCACATCTGTTGTCTCCGGATGCCACATGTTCTGTAGTGAAAGAGTATGTGTTACAGGCACCGTATCCACACCTCCAGCTCCGGACTGTTGTGAAGATATTAATGTAGACCTAGATAGACTTTTGCTGCCTCCTTAGATGGAAACAAGATCTGTGCCTGGTTCATGTAGACCTAGATAGACTTTTGCAGCCTCCTTAGATGGAAACAAGATCTGTGCCTGGACCATCTCAGTGAATCGTTTAAACATTCCTTTAATAAAACCTGATGCTAAATGTTACAGTATACCTGCTGCCGCTCCAGACACAATTACCAGTTAGGGAGATTCATCAGAACTGTAAAGCAATTTTAAGTGACTGACTACTGAAAACAGGATCAACCCAAGACGCTGTGGGACCCTGTTCATGTGCTGTATGTGTTCCACAAGGACGACAATAAAACTGAGCTTCAAGAGATTTTTTGTCTTTTGAGATTTCGCTTGCATCTTTCTGTGGCCTCTATCTTCACTGATTTGAACCCCTCTGGAGTTGTCTCTCACTTGCTGTAATGCTTCTGCTTATCTCTCTCTTACTAAAGCTATAGCTTTGGTGCATAAGAGTTGTAATAGCCAGGGTGTAAGAAAGCTAGGATTGCAAGGACACTCGATAGAGCCAAAAAAGCAAAACAAATCAAACAAACAAAAAAAAAAAGACTAGACAAGCTTTGAGTCTCAGAATCCCATTATCACCCTAAAGCTGTTTATCTACATTTCTTTGTATCTCATTGTATCTCATACAATGGCATCGTAAGGATTCTGCCACACCTCGGTAACATCTGGGCTGCTGACACAAGACTTCTTTTTCGTCAGTGATGAAAATTTTAAAACACCGCCTCATCATTTAAACCACCTCTTATTTCTTCCCTGCCCAGCTCAGCACCCATAGCATATTTTATACTTCCATTTCATCAGCGTTTGGACTTCACTCTGACTGCCTCAGAGACTGAGCAACTTTTCATAGGTGTAACAATACAGACACAACCACTAATTATGTATCCTATTAATTTTTAGCTATGTATTTACATCACTTTTTAAGAAAAAAATCTGTATTTTCTTGTCTTCATTGCAGAGAAGTGGTTGTCATTCTCATGTGGTAAACAAAAGCACTGTATTCTGCCAAATCACTTGAAATAACAAATAAAATACTGATGATAAATCCTCATTCCTTGAAATTACCCTGTATACGACTGTTTTGCAAATAATTTACCAAATCTGGTGATGCAGATGTAAAAACATATCATTTGCAACTAGATCAGGTTAACTGCACTGCTGTCCTCATTGTCCAAAGATTAATTCTTTATTTCCCCATACTGGGAAACAGATTTCAAAAGCCCAGGAGACAGAACTAGAATAATTTTTCTGAGATATCTTTCATTTTAGTCTGAAAAGGAACTCGAGTAAATTCACCATTTCTTTAACAACAGAAGAGAGCATACTGGAATGTGGTTATTTTTCAAAAGGGAAACCTTATGAAAAGTTTTTCAGGGTCAAACAGTATTTTATGGACCTAGAGGGAACGCTGAGAAGAGAAATCCTTGTCAATCTTAACAGATAACAGACTATGAAAACCACATTATACATCCACTGGTTATCTTTAACTGAGAATCTGTTTTACCAGAGTTAGTGAAGAGCAGAAGCAGAACCTGGCAATATGAAGAAGTGTTAATCCCGCAGGTGATACAGTTAAATCTTTTGGAAAACAAAAAATGCCATGAGTAAATGGGAAACTTATTCACAACAAGGAATTATTTGTTGTGTTGTATGCTGAATTTGTATGACTTTGCAACCAAGATTTTCCTCGTGAGCCAGAATGCCTTGACTATCTGAATTTTCTTTTTTTCTGCCAATTTGGACATGAGCTGAGATGTGCATCTGTGCTCATTCCAGTTTGTTCTATTTGAGGTCTTCCCTTGCTTACTTGCATATGTTTTATTTTGTATGTATGAGGAAAAGCCAGAACAGGAAAAGCCGGAAAAGCCAGAAAAGCCAGAACTACACTGACAGTTGTAAGTTATGTCAACATTTTTATATATTTTCCTATTGTACTGTGAATATGCATCTGTTTATGTAAACGTATGTAGTATCTTTCCAAAGCTTTAGGAGAGATACAACAATTACAATTCAGAATATAAATACATATTTAAAAAAACCCAGAAAATAACTACTCTTCTGGGCCATACATCACAGTAATCACTCTGAGAGAATCATAACAATAAACCCTATCAATAAGTTTAGACTAAAACCAGCCACCTACATTTAAATTGAACAAGAGAGTCCAATTTTTTCCTTTAGAATTTCTATTAGAGTACTAATGTAATCAAATGCCACCATCTTGACATGGACAACCTTGTAGAAGTGCTCAGAGGGAGTTTCAGGGTCATACCACATTTGCTCAGATTTTTTTGATCTCTCATCAGTGAGTCCCTAGTTAGGAATTATGCCAGCAGGTTAGAATTTCCACAGCTTCAAAAAGAGCAAGAAACAACCCAGGAGCAGACACTGATGATAGAATGAATATGGGTGTATTTCCTCTCTCCACATCAGTGCCCAAGTAGATGTCTTGTTTTCTTTCTCTTTCCTTCTTGAGTCCTCTCCATGGAATAACAAAATTGCCCTTTGGCATGTGATCAGACACACTAGAATGATCATTATCTTCATTTTCTGATATAGATACAGTTTTTAGAAATGTGCTCAGTGGCTGTGTCACAATTGGAAAATGTGTTTGAGCTATCTACATGGTTTAGGCCTCGGAGAGCCAAGAGTCAAAATTACTTTACAATGGCTGGACCCAAATCTCTTTGCTCTATATTCATCCTCCTCCCTATGGCACTTCCCCAGCACAGAGGGACACAGACAGGATACCAAGGTTGCAACATGCTCTGTAAGGAAGACCATAAAACTACCTTAGATTGCTAAAATATCCTCTCTTTTTAAAAATAAGTCTTGAAAAACTTAGTGTTCCCTATATTATAATCCATGACAATTAACCTAGACACGGGGTGTAAGGTAATGTAGCATTCCTTCAAAGAGGTGTCAAAACCAGTCACAGGCTAATGAGATTTTACATGAACCACCTGCTGGTTGGTTTCAATTAGAGAAAACACCTTTGCTGGAAGTGAGGAAACCCTTTTCATTATTTGCAAAGGAGCTACACAACAGAAAGCAATAACAGGAAAAGAAATGAGAAACTAATAGGTTGAGCTTCCCAGCTCTACTTCCAACCCCATAATTTCTCTCTGGGAAAAAGAAAAACACCAAAAAACCCCACAAAAGTAATGATGGCAATACTGAGTGTCCAAAGATACTGAGGAAAAACACAGAGGAAAGCTGCATGAATAACTGACATGTCAGTTCACTGGCAACCCTAGAAAAATGTTAAAATAAATTGCTTTGGGTCAGATCAAGAATTTTGTTCAATTCAAGAGGAAATGTTTTGTTTTGCATTTCAGTTGTCCTTTTTTTAGAAGAAAAATAGAAAGATCTTTAAAAAAAAGGAAAAGTCTATTTTAAATAATATAACTATTTTGTTTAAAATATTTTAATGATTTCAGAATGTCTCTCAGGGGAAGGTGATCAAGAAGAACAGCTTGAAAAAACCTGACAGAAATTTGCAAAATGTCACAGTTTAGCCACTTACACTTTATACATCCGTTTACTCAAGAAACCTTGTGCCAAAATGTACTATTCTGTCCCACTGAGATTTAGGCTTTTCAGTATAAGATCAGAAACTGCTTTGGATAAGTCTAAGTTTAGAAAAAGACTGATGTAAATCAGAAGGCATAACATCCAACACAGACCCCTTCAAATGGAGGAAGAGGAGCATGGGGCAGAAGCATGACAGATTCCTTCTCTTTTATGTTTATTTTATAGATCTTCCATACTTGCAAGTTCCAGAGAAAAAATGAGCCAGCACAGAACTAAAGAGCTTACACTCATTACTTTTCTGCCTACCACATGTCAGAGTGTAATGGACATTGACAACAGAATTTGTGAGACTAAGAGGCTATTTATATGGACATAAGACTTCCAAATTGGCAAGAAACCTTCAAGTTGGATTCTTTTTTCTCACATCATACATAAAGGTTTCATTTGTAATATTACAACACTAGATTTTGTGAAGTAATCATGTGAGATTTAAAGACCAGTCTATAGCACCATGGAAGATGTCTCCTGAAAACTGCTTTGGAAGCCTGTACTGTGGATGTGGATTTCCAGGGAGTTGGGTATTTATATACTTCTATTAGCTCTGTTAACAATATGATTTTCAGATAGTGTGTCTCTTAAAATACTTCCTGCATGTTTATCCTGCCATCTAAATTCTGATTTTTATTTTGTTCCCCAACCTGTCTTCTCACTATTGAAAAACATACAAAATATTTCCCATGATTCTTGTTCCACATGAATAAGTGCTCTTTTAATAAATTTAAAAAATGAATAGATAAATAAAATCAGTGGATGCTACCTGGTTCTATGAAAGAGTCAGATTCCTTTCAGAAGAAGACAGAAAACAAAAAGTAAATGCCTTCCCCACTGGCTGATATTTGGGATGGGAAATGGAAAAACAAAGTGGAAGGAAAAGCACAAACTCCATTACAACAAAAGACCTACCTTTCAAGAAAAAAAGGGGGGGGGAAAGCACCTTTGCCTTCCTAGGTGTTTGTGATGAATTACCTTAGCTGAAGGAAGGTTTGAAGGGTCTCTGGATCCCACCAAAGGCCAAAGAGCCTTGCAGAGGGATGAAGTCTTATCCCCCTGAGACATGGAAAAGTGCTTACAAAAGGATTCTTACTTTAGTCAACTGAAAAAAGGTGAGATCCATCAGTGATTGATAGAAGCTGAATGCACTGTCACACTTCTTGAAGTTTCGACAGCTGTATACCCTGAAGATATTATTCAAAAAGATGCATTTGGAACCTGACTTGCAGGCAAAATACAATTTGAGATTCTGCTGTGGCATTAAAAAAGAAAAACAAACTCACACTTTAAAGGGTTCATCATCCAGAACCATGGCTTTAATACAGACTGCTGTGGCAACCACTCCTTGCCTGCAGAGTCTGACAGGGGTGAGAGAGAGATAATGTATCATTTAGAGGCTGAAACACTGCATGGATTTCCAAGTTAATTCAAAGAAGCCAAGCAGATCAGAAAAAAAAAAATGTGTTTATGCAAAAGCAGGCTGAAAATCAGAAGGTGACTAAACTTGCTCTTTCATAATGTATAACATGCAAATTAATTTAAAAATTAAGGAAATGAAGCTGTGGGTGAGTTTGATTTTTCAATATTTAAAAGCAAGATAGGATTAGTTTTAAATATAAGGCAGTAAGAGGACTTATTTATCATTATCTGTGGTTCGTTAGTCCATAAAGGTCAGACTATGTCCCAAAGGTACGAATTTACTCAGGATCACACTAGTCTCAGATCAGTCCATGGAGAGGACTGGGATACATTAAAGCTCATCTCCCCCTGCTTTGTAGAATAATCGTTTTTCTTCTGACTCAGCTCAGCAGCATGTAACCAACCTCTCCCTCCATGTCCCTTAGCTTCCCAGCCTGGCAAGAAGGCTGGGTCATCAGTGCTCCTTTGGCTATGCTCCCCCCTTACTGCTGAGTCTCCCCTTCAGCTGCAACTTTTGAAGTATGCATATATATTTTTAAAAAAAAGGTGCTTCCCTCCGAATGAGTGGTTTGGTTTGGGCATAGTCAGTTATTCCAAAACAACCCCATATGTTCGTATTAAACGTAGGTAATTTGTAAAACAGAGTTTTGTCTGTGGAGGAAGAAAACTGCAACTTCTCCCCCTTGCCCTTTTTGTCCATTCATGTCCACAGTTAAAATTCAGAAAGTCAAATCAAATTTTATTCCCACTTCCACTTTTGCAGAGATGCTTAATCCAAGCTGCAGTCTAGCCCTAAAGAAATAAGAACAGTATTTTATTGGTGACAAGGCTGGCCAACGTGTCTAGCTTTTAAATCTCATGTTTAAGCTATTTCTACATGAAGTTTTCCTAATGAATCATATTATTGGTGTGTTACCTTCCAGCACACTCTACCAGGCCACAAGCAGGTAGCGTATCCAGAGCCGCTACAGCCGACTGATTGAGAATCATTAGCGAGACAAAAGGGCAGATGACAGACATTAATGTGAGGGAAGGAAAAATTACCTCATGCCAGGCCCAGGAAGACTTATAATTGAGTTGTTTCTAAATGGAAAAAGAGAATCACTTGCAGAAGGGAAGCTTACTGATGCCACTATATTGACTGCAAGGAGGACTGCAAGATAATTTTCATCCTAGCTCCTAGGTAGTGAGATAGTGCTTGTTGGTTTGCCTCTGTAAGACCATGACTTTGTCATGACTGGTCCCCAGGGCCACAACAATATCTGCAGAGTCATCTCCTACCCTTTAATGTTCATTCTTGGTTACATGGACTAACCATGGATGAAGAACACCTTGGCGGTTGTCACCTTGTTCCACAGGCTTTAAGTGGATCTGTGCCCTCAATGGCTTTCCAGTCCCTTGCTCTGACATGTGTATAAACTTACTCTGCCCCTGGGATCTGCATGGAAGGTCCTCACAACACACTCAGGTCACCCTCCGTGAGAGACAACAGCTGGCTTAAGGAGAAAGAGTTTTGAAGAGAGAGTGTGAGAGAATAGCTTCCTCTGTCCTGTCAAATTTGCAAATAGCTTGGAAAACAGCTCCAGCCTACTGACAGGCCTGAGATCTTCGCAAACCTGTTTTGTGGCCTGTGGACACACCTGCAAAAGAAAGGGGCAACACATTGTTTACAGTTGTATGCATCAACCTCACCATTTATCCCAAAAAATGCCGTGGGGACTGGAGCACAGCCACAGCACAGTCTCTGCTCCCAGAAGTTCCAAGACAAGGAGACACCAGGACTGGAAGTCATGATCTTGCTCGGGAGAGCAGAGCAGTCTCAATGCTGTCATGAGAAGCTGGGGAGAAAGAAAAACCTTTCATCCTGCCAGTAACTGCAACTGCTATTCCGTGCTGCTTATTGAGGATAAACCAAATTTTAGTTCTATTGATTCAACAAGAATTTAGCCTGTTACTCTTCAAAAATTAGTCTCTGTAATATACAGTGCTTGTCTTTTATCACCAAAGGTTATCACTGTTGATCAGGATTTGCATGAATTTTTTTATTTCTGTTGATCTTCTCAGATCTGTTGAGTGAGAGGTGTGCATCACTATTTATGTTTTTTTCTACATATTTCTAACTTATCAGCTGTTTATTTTACCCTGGTAGATCTCCATCCTTTCATTCCTTGAATCAACTGTGTTGTGCTTTCATCTGCCGTATTGTATCCTCAGAGCTGTCAGAAGATGCATGTCAATCCTTAAATCTAGGCCTGAGTGGTGTATATACAGATCAAGTTGAAAGATGCCAAACATACATACCCAAATTAATTTTCTTTTTTTTTTGTTTGGACTGAATCATTAATATAGTATGGTTGCAAAAATGCTGTCCTTGGATCTCTTCTGTATTTCATACCACAGACAACATAATTGCATAATACAGGCAATTACATTACAATTATTCCATCTGCAAATAAGTTGTATTGCATAACACAGACAATGTAAAGTAGACAATGTATTCAAATTGGGAGGCTACCACAGTTGCCATGCAAGGATTGTTCATTCATTTTTAAATCATTTTTTGAGCAGTCCATTAGGTAAAAGTGGCAAAAGGTTCATTGATAAATAAAGGAGTGAGCAAACTCACAATGCTAGTGCAAAGGATGTAAACTTCTTGTTTGTCTTTCAGCTGTAGCAATGAGAAGTGCTAGTCCTGAAAGAACGAAATTTTCCACTAGGCTCCAAGGATGACAATTGTTTTATACAACCAGCTATATTACTGTATTAGTTGATATTATAAACTATAACCCCAAATATTCAAATCAAGTACCTGCAAGGGAAAAAGCTAGGAAAAGATATCCTTCTGGTACATGTTAGCGGAAACCATTTCCTCTGTATTCAGCATAGTAAAACTTCTAACGAGCTCGCCAAATTCTTACACTCTAGCTCTGATTACGAGTGTCTGTATATGTTAGACCCATATTGTCAGGATCATTTCACGTGTCACTGAAATACAGACTCTGCTGAAGAAAACCAAACACTTAACGAAGCAATATATTAGCTGTAAACAGGCAAGTGTGAGACTCCAGGGAGCCAAAAGCAAAAGGTGACACCATGACCCTGGAGCTGAAGCTCTGCTTAAATGGATTCACAACAAATTGCCTCATTTCCCCCTTTCTCCATAACATGAATGCAGCAAGTTGCATGGTTTTCCACGGTGCAGTTCTCCAGTTTGAAAATGCAGACAGACAGCTCACAAACCCAGGGCCAGAGCCAGCGTCCCTGGTCTGGGTATGCTCCAGGGAAAAACACATGCATTAAACACCAGGGCAGAAAGACACCATATTAAGTCACACAGTTCACGTCAGACAGTTCTTAAAAAAACAGGACTCTCCCTTTAGTTTCCTGTAAGATTGCATCTCAGATGAACTTTTTGTGAGTAGTGAATCCTCTGGAAGCAAGCAACTACCCTTTGCTCCACAGTTTGAGCCAAGCGGTGTTGCATTGCCCACAGGACAGTGGATCCCACTGTGCCAGGGGATGATCATCCCGTCATCCTCTCCACTAAAGCTACAAATAGCAATAATCCATAGTAGCACTCAACCACCATTCAGCAGTACTGGTGCCATTTCCCGTGCATCTAGATTAGGATTATATCATTCTTTTTTATAATGCCATGTCTCTCTCCTAACCTCCTTAGGACAAGAGGAAATGGCCTCAAGTTGCGCCAGGGTAGGTTTAGATTGGATATTAGGAAAAATTTCTTTACTGAAAGAGCGTCCAAGCATTGGATCAGGTTGCCCAGGCAGGTGGTGGAGTCACCACCACTGGAAGTGTTCAAAAAATGTGTAGACATGGCACTTCGGGACATGTTTTAGTGGGCATGGTGGTGTTGGGTTGATGGCTGGACTTGGTGATCTTAAAGGTCTTTTCCAACCTTAATGATTCTATGATTCTTTCATACCTGCCGTATATGAGATTTCAAAACCTTACATATGTGAAAATAATATACTGAGGAAAAGAAAGCTCATAAGAAAAGCCATACTTAGATTTCAATTCTTTCAGAAACTTTCTGAAGTCTGTAATTTCAGCAACAGGGAAAAGTAGTTACTTCTCCAATCAGCTGCCTTATTTACCAGGCTACTAGATGTACATAAAGATTGCTTTAATTTTTATTTTACATATAATACCATAAAAGATACAAGATTGACAGCCCTGGAAATGGAAGGTCTCTCATTTATCCAGAAACGGTAAACTGCTTTTACCAAAGACAAGAGCAATACAAGGCTCCTCCTTCGCACTTGTGATGTGTCTCAGCTTTAGGGGGGCCACTTCTAAGATGACTACATGCAAAATAATAAAAATTAAATACAAGACAACTTGAACATTGAAGTTTTGCAAGAGTCTTTATGAATTTTTAAATAGAACTTTTCTGAAACCAACTGTTATTAAGATAAACAAATTACTCCAAGAAAATATGGTGAATTTACCGGTAAAATAGGACAGGAACTGAGCAGGAAAAAATAGGATCACCTTTATGAAGATTTATTTTACTGAAAAGGATTTGGAGTCCTCATCTTTGCCTGTTTCTGAACACAATCATTTTCTGCAAACAAACAATACATGTGAACAGCATGGACAGAGATGGACAAAGCGGAGCAGACATTGGAAGCAAAGCAGACAATGCATGTCAGATGTGAGAATGGACCTGATGGGAGTTTCTACTTTACACGAGCAAGTTTTTAAGAAATGCACAGAAAAGTCAAAAATAACTGGACTCTGAAGTTCTCTGTGCAGCTTTCAAATCCCACCAGAACCCACACAGTATTTCATTCTGACTGGGCAGACCAACTAAGGTCACCCATCTATCATGAGAAATGGCTGATCAAAAGTACCAGTCAGTAACATATGTAGTCTGCCTGCAATATGTTCCTCAGTTCCCTATGGCATCTCCTGGGACTCCTAGTCCTTGGTACAGAGGAAGAAAAATCTATGATTCTAAATCATATTAATGTATTTTCAGGCTAGGGAATACTATTTTGATGCATGTATTCCTTCCCCAGCTCCTTAATCTTTCCTGCATACTGTTAATTGAGTTAGGATAACCCTTCAGGTTTAAAATAGGGCTAGAGAAACATTTTTTTCTGAACCCTGATCCTTTCCAACACACAAAATTCTCAAGCAGATGCCACATGGGACTTCAAGGAGCTACAAAAACATACAGAAATGTCTTTTCAGTGTGGCATGGCAAATGGTAATAGTAAATGCATCCTTGTGAAGGCACATTATCTAGGAATTTATTGCTAGGGAATCATCTGCAAGGCAAAACAGAGAAAAGAACTAAAATTCTAACCTTAAAAAAACAGATACCAACTGAGACAGCCAATGGTAAATAGATAAAAATTAATAGCGAGCAGTGGGTGCATGAAAGCAAAGGTAGTTTACAGCTACCAGCTTAAATCTATCTCCAGAGGCTCTTTGAAAAAGAAACAGCAGAGACATAACTGCTTTCCCCTTCCTTTCCTTTGCAAGGCAAAGGTGAACTTAATGACTTTGGAAATTTGTGATATTGAGGCAAGTTTAGAGTTCCTTAGACCATCAGCTGAGCAAGGAGGGGATGCAGCATGTCGCAATCTCCTACATGTTTAGGAAACTTTAGCCAAAAACATCCACTCTGCAGTGGGTGCAAATCATGAGAGACACAATGAACACAACAGTTCATTTGCACATAAACGTTGTGGTTTTGCTACAGGGAAGGGGGGTGTTTATGCTGTTGTTTGCACGCTGTATTTCAAGCAAGAAGATATTTTAATCCAGGGCTGAGTCTTGTAAATGCTAGTGTCCAAGCTCCATGCTAGTGTGCTAGCTTCATACCAAAGCCTCAGCGGAGATTTTCACAAACATAATCATGAAGCTGGATTCTTAAATTTGCAGTAAGGAAAGATATGCAAAAACTTGATTTCCAAAATGCTGAGAACCCAATTACCTCCAGAAATGTTTGCAAACATTAAGTTAGCAGTGTCATCCCAATTTCTTCCCTATCCAGTGTTAAGCATCTCTTACTTGTGTTTTCCCTCAGCAGGTCACCAATATTCCCCCTGCTGCATCTAACCATAAGGGATTTTGACAAAGTTACATTTGACCAAAACCTTTGATCTAAAACCCCTCATGCAATCAGAGAAAATTTGATACAAAAAATACAAAGCTTGACCAACAATCTATCAGTATAACTCAAGAACTCTTAAAAGAACAAATATACATCTCACTATCAAATGAGAATTGAATAAGAACCATTTCAAAGCCAAGACACAAAGGATTTCTGTAATCTTAGGTTGCTTACGGTCCTGGAGGAAGTCAGTGGCAGTGACAGAATGAAAACAATGTCGTTGCTGTCACTGGAGAACAAAGTCCTCCCAGATTCCTCATGCAGTCCCCATTTTTAACATGAGATAATGTAATAAATCCTACCCTAGTGAACAAGGAAAACAAATAAATTCAAGGAGCTTCTTTCTTTATGGTGGGATAAATCAGAATGAGAAGGTGCCCAGGTTTGTGTTCAGAAGGCAAACACAGTTTTTGTAATTGGAACCCTTTTCTCGGGGTGTCTCATCCAGCTGGGCTCACCATTCTGCAGCAATCACAGAGGAATACTCTGCTTTCATTCAGTATGACATTCCTCTGTGCATGACTTATTAGTGTGAAGTTGCAGTCTGCAGCAGAAATAGAAGATCAGCCAAAGCAGAAGCACTCAGAACCTAAGCACTCTCTTCCAGCTAAGAGAAGTAATTTACAGTCTTTTAGCTAGAAGTACATCTGATTTTGACTAAAGAATCGGAGTACAACAGTATCAAATCAAATTGCGGTAGACTGGGTGACATTACTTGAATCTTTGTTTCCCAGTGCATTTCAGTACTGTATTAAGCATTAGCACAATCCCATCAAAATTAAAACAAATCAGTAGCAGAAGGAGGAACTGAACCCATGGTTTCTAGAAAAAACAAGTCAGAGTTTTTAATTGGGATTTCAAGTCTACCTAAACTTTCTGCCTAAATGCTTCACAGACATTGGTATAACTAAAATAAATGGCATAAAATATAATAAAATAACCTCAGAAAAACAAATTGTTCATATTTTTGAAAGTAAAGGACGAAATACTGCATTCAAATATATTAGTTTCAAGGAACTGTAAAATCAACCATGTGAAAAGAACTCCAGCAAAAACTAGCTAATAAGGTTGTTGTAATATATTAACTTACAAGGGGGGATATTTTTATCATTTTCTGAGACGCTATTGATAAATTGTACAGAAAGATAGTGAAAGAATTGTTGTGTTTGCAAACACTACAGCAAAAAGCAAGAGTGACAGATACACAAGCATTTTACTAAAGGTTAGAAAAATTAGAACTAGCTACATTGCTGCTTATGCCCTCCAAACAAGTTAAATGAGGTGGAGATGTAAAGGGAGCTGACCTCTTATGGCTGGCCATTTTAGTGGCCACGTGCTATAACCAGCTGGTGTTTCTCACTGCATGAAATAAATCCCATGGACCCGCTGGGTGCCATGCTGCTGAGCTGTAGTGTCATCCCAGGACACATGGGATTCATTGCCCAGGCACAGAACATCTCTGCCAAGATTTACAACAGGATGGCAAAGGCATCTGGGAGCTTGAGCCAGTACTATTAATTTCTACCAGTTTCTTACTGAAATATGCTCAAATTATTCCATAAGATTTTTCTAACAGTTCCCCAAGTCATCAATTTCAAACAGATCTTTTCTGTGTCCTTCCATGCCACACCTCAGTAAGAGGGATTCCAGCATGGCTATTGATTGCTACCAGGTTCATGGTGAGCCCTTATGCAGAAACGTCACCCTGCTCCACTCCCTCATACAATTTGAAGGTTGATCTGCTTGTAAACAGAGTCTATTCTTCAGTGCCTTTGTGAGAGATCCTTTGAGATCTTTATATCCCTGTCCTTCCTACATGACCTTCTCATATGCTCCTATATACGAGAAATCATTCCCTCCCAACTCTTTTTCTCCTTTTCAGATTTGAAAAATAGGCCTTTTCAATTCACTTTTGTGATCTTTCAGTCAATGATGAAACATTTTTCAATGGCTTGCAAGCATCTTTTCAGCTGACAATCTGTTTCCACAGCATATGGTATACTTCAAAATTCACCATGTTACATATTTTCATCTTTATTTTTACACTGATATTGCTAAATTTCCAGATTTTACAGAACCTAAAAAATGTTTCTCTACTCTTAACTCTATGAGCTGTTAACTCACAGAAGCAATTCTCATCTCTATCACAGAAATTATGGTTTTTAATCCATATATTTTTCACTTGTTTCAAGCTCATATTTGCAGTTTGAATCTCTAGTTTTATCACTTTGAACTCCTTCTCACTGGCCTTCAATAACCATTTGTGTTGGTTTTGGCTGGCATAGAGTTAATTTTATTTGTAGTAGCTACTATGGGGCTAGGGTTTGGAGATGTGCTGGAAACAGTGCTGATAATACAGGGATTTTTACTTACTGCTGAGCAGTGCTTACACAGAGTCAAGGACTTCTCTGCTCCTCATACTTCCCCACCAGTGAGTAGGCTGGGGGTGCACAAGAAGTTGGGAGGAGACACAGCCGGGACAGCTGACCCCAGCTGACCAAAGGAATGTCCCATACCATATGACATCATGCTCAGCAATAAAGCTGGGGGGAAGGTTGGCAGAGGGGCCGCTGCTCGAGGACCGGCTGGGCATCAGTCAGTTGCAGTGAGCAATTGTTTTTGTTCGCATCACTTGTCTTTCTTGGGGTTTATTTCTCTCTCTTTGTTATTTTCCTTTTCATTATTTTATTATTATTAGCATTATTGTATCATCATCACCATCATCATCATTATTATTTTTTCAATTATTAAACTGTTCTTAAATCATGAGTTTTCTCAGTTTTACCCTTCCAATTCTCTTCCCCCCATTCTGCTGCGGGGGAACTGAGCAAGCACCTGTGTGATGTTTAGTTGCCAGCTGGGGTTAAACCACAACACTCTTAGGAGCAGCCAACCCTCCAGCCTTCTCTGTCTTCATCTGTAGGAACCTGTCATTTCAGCAGATACGTCACATCACCAGCAAAATGCGGGTGATATGTCCTATGTGATATATCCCTTGCCTGCCGTATTTCCATCCTGTTACAGGCAACCAGGTTATTCACTATCCAGTTCCACATCTAATTCAGAAAGCAAAGATGGGAGGATAATTTCTTCTTTTTGCCTTCCTCTAGTAATCAAGCCTAAGTATTTGCTGCTAACGTAAAGATGATACTCTTACTATTAATTTACATTTTAGCAAGATCATAACTTCATTGTATATTCTCAGGCACAAGCTCTGAGAATATACAATGTGCTCTTCAAAATCAATACTTTACAGAATTGATGAAATAAGCTTCTGTTAGCCTTTTACATTCCAGTCACTTCACTATAATTTCCTTTAGTATGAATTAATGAAACCACACCCATCCACAAGACCTTTCTCACCTGCTTCTTTGATCCCTATTGATATTACTATTGAAACTCCTTCATCTGATATGCAAAAGAAAGGAATAGCCCTGAAGTCCTCACTTTCTCTCGTATCACCCTTCATTGGAAATGATGCATCTACCTTTGAACATTTTTGAGAGAGCATTTTCCAAAAGATAATACAAGGAGGGCAGACACCACGGCGTGGGCTCTCCACCTTCAGCTCTTCTGCAGGGATGTGATCCAATCTGGGGGAGATGTCAGTCCTTATTTTCATTATGGCCCTCTCTTTACTTCCAATTACCTGAAGTATACCTAAACAATTTAAGTTTACACTCCTAATAAATCTGTAATTGCCATCAATTATGGTGCAGCTACCAGAAATGGGCAGTGGCGTGACTCCTGTTTTTCATTAAGATTTTTTTATCCCCATTTTTAATACAATTTCCACAAAACATGTTTCCTCTATAACTTCATGCACTTCATATGCACCATTGCTTCTGCTACAATCCTTAAATTCTGAGAGAAGAGCTACCTTCCCTTGTAGCTGGTCTGTATCCAGTTGAGACAAATACATCAGGGAGAAGGATGACTGAAGAGAGAACAGTACAAGGCAGATTTCCCCCTGTGGTTTGGTTAGTAATGGTTTGTCTTAAACGGTTTTCTTCAAGCCCAGAATGGCCCCATCCCCTCAAAGAAGATATCCTTCCATTTCAGTACACCACAGAGTTCATCTTTTTGAACTTAAATCTGTGGTTTCTAGAAGCTTGGATCATCACATGAAGTTTGACAGGTTTTAGGAAATTTTAGTTACCGTAGACAGGAGAATTGAAACCGTTTCATCTCGGGTGAAAAATGAGGAAGTTTAAATCATAGGCTTTGAAAGTACCACATGGGGAAATCTCCAGATATACTCTATTTGACATCTCAATAAAAGGGAACAAGGCATTGCAATGTAAAATGAAGCACATGAAAGAAGGTCAGCACTGCTACCTTTCAATTAAACTCGTGCTTCAGAAAGGTTGAGGTGAAGGACCTGAAGGCCTCCCATATCAACTTTTGATGCTGAACTGAGTGTCCATATTGAAGTTTGATCCTAGAAGAGAAATAACCAGACATTGTCTTGTAACACATGACTGATACCACAGATTAAAAAATAATAACGGGTCTGATTCACTATTGATTTTTCGCCTTTTTGGCTATATTCTGAACTGGTGCAAATCAGCTTAGCTTATTGATGTCAGTAGAGCTATGCCATCTTTGACTTCCTGAAAGGCCCGCGCTGAGCCATGATTTACATTTGTGAAACGTGGTTTAAAGAAAAATTAATAGAAATTAAAGCAAATGGAAGTGCAGCACCTCTCTTTCCACCAAAACCAGAGGGAAGCATTTCCTTCTCTCTTGAGAGAAAAGGCTCTCTGCCCTTACGGACGGGTGGAGCAAGGATTGCCTTTTCTGTTACAGACTAAATTAGCAATCAAACACTCATTTAAAGGGACTTTCCACAGCTATTTTAATTCAGAAGAAGATTTACCATGGGAGGATACAAAGGCTATAATACCTTTTTTAGCAGTGCTCAGTGCAACAAATACTCTAGCAAAAGGTGCTGAACCACCAGTGGTTTCCTTCGTTTTCCATTAATATCACAGTTTTACCTACCCCTGTCTGTGACTACAGCACACAGGAATTGGTTCAAAACCTGCCTTCATATTTTATCATACACCAGAAATCTGCACATAAAATTCCAGAGGCTACTTTGCAATTAATTCCTTGGAAAAATAAGGTGGGAAAATGCATATATAAATAGCTACTGCATATATAAACAGATAGTGCATATATATAAACGTATATTTTCAAAATTTCCTTACATTTATTTGATATCTGACTTTCAGAGCATGCCAGTTGGCCTTCATTCACACATACACATTCATGCACACATGTGCACCCCACAAATACAAACATAAATACCACAGACTTAATTAATATAATTTATAAATGTTTTATTGTAAGTTTTTGTAGCAAGTGCTAAGATACTGAAAATCAGAAGAGGGAATGATTGCTTTTGCAACAAAAAACTACCCAAGAACTAGCTTGGTGATTTTGTAGGCAAGAATAAAAAAATATATTTTTGACATCTTATGAAAATATGTGAGAGAAATACAGTAATAAAATTCAGATGGGTCGTATTGCTCTACTTGAGGGGAACACATGTCTACAGAAAGGAAGATTATGGAGCACTATTATAATGAAAGTCACATTTTTAGTAAAAGGAGATTATTCCATTTATAGATGCTGTTATTTACATTTTTTTTCTGTTGAATAATATTTGTGCTGATTTTGTCTGGGATAGAGTTAATTTTCTTCATAGTAGCTACTATGGGGCTGTGTTTTGGATTTGTGCTGAAAACAGTGTTGGTAACACAGAGATGTTTTTGTCACTGCTGAGCAGTGCTGACACAGAGGCAAGCCTCTTCTGCTTCTCACACCGCCCCACCAGCGAGTAGGCTGGGGGTATGCAAGAAGTTGGGAGGGGACACAGCTGGGACAGCTGACCCCAACTGACTGAAGGGATATCTCATACCATATGATGTCATGCTTAGTATATAAAGCTGGGGGAAGAAGGAAGGGGAGTACATTTGGATTTATGGCGTCTGTTTTCCCAAGCAACCATTACACGTGATGCAGCCCTGCTTCCCTGGAGATGGCTGAACCCCTGCCTGCCCGTGGGGAGTGGGGAATGGATTCCTTGTTTTGCTTTGCTTGTGTGCGTGGCTTTTGCTTTACCTGTTAAACTGTCTTTATCTCAATCCATGAGTTTTCTCACTGTTACTCTTCCAAATCTCTCCCCCATCCCACCAGAGGGGAGTGAGTGAGGAGCTGTGTGGTGTTTAATTGCCAGCTGGGGTTAAACCAAAGTAATATTTTAATGAACATTTTGCATTAAAATAAAGTTTATTTAGATAGTATTATATATTACTATGTATATAATGCTATACAAAATTATACAATATAATTAAGTCTTTCTTTAGATTACATTGCTTTTCTTGTGGGAAACTGAAAACACCAGGCTAAAAATTAAATTTCAGGCAAAACCTGGTATGTTTTTGAACTATAGCAGTTTTAAAAGCACAAGGTTCTTTCTGGTGTTTCAACAGGACAAATCTTTATTTTCTGCTGACAAGAAGTCCCTGTTTTCAGCACAGTTCTCCATGGGGAAAGTCAGGTCTAGGAAAAGACTCCTCTGAGACTGGCGTTTCATATCCTAGTTCACCATAGCTAATCATGAGCATTCGTTATAATCAGAGATATCACCATCATGACGTGACACATCATGACCTACAATGTAATACTTTATAACAGGATGTAGGAGAAGCTGATTTGATAGACATTTTTCATCTGTTAATGACAAATTAGGGGCACTTCTGAATTATTCATCTACAGTCCCTGCATATGTTTAAGTCAAAACGACTTTGATGCCATGCAAGTTTCAAACTTACTACAAGCGAGCTTTTTGCTTTTGTCTGTAACTAATGTCAGAGAAATGAAGTAATAAAACTCTGCTGAAATCAAAAAATGTTTGAATTTCATGACTGTAACACTTGCAAAGCAGAAAGTATACCAGATTCAGAGCAGCCAATGATTTAGCAGACTTCATTAAAGAAAGTTAAAAAAATGAAAAAAACAAAGCAATGTTTCACTGTTGTTTGTTTACTCTACTAACTTGCATGTAATTAAATTATGTATAGATGCTCCAATGAAAATATATGACTTTCAGTGAGGTTGTACAGGTTGCTATTTACTGTAGTCATTCAAGCTGATATATACAGAAAATATAATGGATTTAAGGAGAGACAAATGCCTGTTTAATAAAACCAGCTGATTGCAACTAGAGTCGATATATTTTTATATTGATGAGTTCATTAAGACTGGAACATTCTGTTTAAAAACCAATAAACGTACCTTCATACTGGGATTAAAAATCAGCTTTGTTAGAGCAGCTCCAGTAGGAATCAATACAGCCTCTGGTTCTGTAAATCTTCCATGACAGTCAGACCTTTCCTCCTCTCATGAATGTCTGAATGGTGTAGTCATCCTCACCAACTCAGCTAAAGGAGTTTGTGAGTGCTCGAATCTATTACCCTCTGTGAGGATGGGATTCATCTCAACCTAGCCAAAAAATTTATCTGATGAAAATCTATATCCAGGCTAATGAAATATAGGCTAACTGTTAACAATGGAGAAGTACAGAAATCTCCACAGGGTGCCTTATTCCTCCTTCTGTGGACGCAGCTTAGCAGAGCCTAAATTGCCATCTTAGGGCTTCCACCTTTCTACGCTATTACAAACCTGGTCTACATGTCTAGCATCTGCCTTTTGGGCGGCACTGGGCATTTTCTTTCCTGTTCTCTGTGCTGCTTACAGTATTGTGGAGATGAGGTTTGGGGACATAATCTGAAACACGAGAAGTTAAGACTGGATGTAAGAAAAACTTTTTGCCTACAAGGAGAGTCAAGAAGTGGAAGAGGTTGCCAAAAGGTGTAATGTAGTCTCCAGCCCTACAGGTTTTCAAGGTCTGACTGTATAAAGCCCAGACTAACCTTGCCTGACCTCATAGGTGACCCTGCTGTGAGCAGGAGGTTGGACGACAGATCTCCTGAGGTTCCTTCCAACAGGAATTTAGTTCTTTGATTTGTTTTTTTGGTTTGGTTTTGGTTTTTGGTTTACCTTTGAATTTGATTTACCTTTGATTCTCTGGTATTTATCCAGTATTATCTTTGTACTGAACTGACTCTCCTGATGGCATTTTAGGGGGTTCAGAGTGAACATAAAGCTCAGTCAACTCAGCTGGAGTTTTGCCTTTGATTTTTGTTTAGAAGTGTCAAGGATTTCATACCAGTGCCTGTTGATCAACCGTGGAGGAGTGACATGACCTTTTTGGGACTTTGGGCTTGCCATCAAAACAGTGATGAAGCACAAAAACTGGATTTAACTCACTTTTCTTGCTCAGTCCATCTTTAAGAAGTATCTTCATCTTAAGAAGACTACAGTTGTTCTATGATGAGTCCTGCAAGAAAATACAGAACTATGAAATCAAATTATAATTTCTCCAAATGACTGTCAGGTTTTTGAAAATTCTTTACTTCATTCATTTTACCCTATCTACTAGATTCTGCTTGACTGCCAACAGCTAGGAGAGTGGAGGAGACTCATTAAATTCCACTTCTTCTTCAGTCCAGTGGTCAGAGGCCACTGCAGTCCCTACATTGCCTTAATGCATGTGAAGTCTTGGGGATTTGTGAGAGGGAACATGTGGGACACAGACACAATGGAAAGATAATGCAGTGGGTGTCTGCATGTGGAAACAATGATGTACACTCTCCAGGGGTTTCACTGTCAGCATGTGGTAAGTTGACCTTAGCTGGATACCAAGTGCCCACCAAGCCACTCTATCACTCCCCTTCTCAACAGCACAGGAGGGAGAAATTAGGATGGAAAGAAAAAAAAAAAAATCACAAAAAAACACCAAACATGTGGGTCAAGGTAAAGGCAGTTTAATAAGCAGAAAGCAAAGGGCACGTGTGGAAGCAAAAGAAAACAAAAGATTTGCTTTCTCCTTCCCATCAGCAGGCGACGTTCTGTCGCTTCCCGGGAAGCAGGGCTTTGGTATGCGTAGCGGTTTCTCCGGAAGACAAACATTGAAAAACAAACGATCCCCCCACTCCTCTTGCTTTCTCTTAGCTTTTATTGCTGAGCTGACATCATATGTTATGGAATATCCCTTTGGCCAGTTAGGGTCAGCTGTCCCGGCTGTGTCACTTCCCAAGATCTTGCCCACCCCAGCCTACTGAGGGGGGAAATGTTGCAGAGACAGCCCTGATGCTGTGCGACCACTGCCCAGTGGTAGCCAAAACACCGGTGTGTTAGCCGCACCACCCTAGCTGCCGGTACAAAGCGCAGCACTCTGAGGGCTGCTATGAGGAAAATTACCTCCATCTCAGCCGGACCCCACAGCCAGCACCAGCAGCAGTGGCGGCTCTGGGAAGCCAGCCGCAACGCCCCGCCACAGCCCCTTGGATCACAGTCAGCAAATCTGCCCGCTTGAAAAGGCAGGAGAACTCGAGAGAAGATGGGATCTAAGAGGCAAAGTCAGTTTAGTAAGACTAAAAGACGATTAGGCATTTATATGAATAAGAATATGCCTTATAATTACGCTAACTAAGCTAAAAATTATAGGGCCAACAGCCTTTATTCCAGACACAAGATGATCACCAGCTGGGGACAGACAGAGATTTCATCTCATGGTATAATATTACACAATCAGGTTCATTATGTGGATATTTTACCTTCCTGTGAAACATCTGGCACGAGCCACTGTCAGAGACAGGATGCCAGACTAGATGGACCGTTTATCTGTTCTGTTGCATAATTCTTATGCTACTTTAGGTTACAGACTTAACTGACTGCCTGAGAATATCTATGAAATTGTAAGGAAGGGAAGAGAGATGTTATTTCTAACTGAAGAACTTGCTCTCTCTCACCACCTGTTGTTTGTACATAAGATGACAGGGTTCCAATCACAAGATTAATGCCCAATTTAGACTGGAGAATTATCAGCAAATCTGTCTGATTCCCTTATTTTAAACCCTTTCATGATCTTCAGAAATATTTTACAGTGCCAAGAACAATTTCAAAAATAAACCATAGCACTTTAAAAAAACTTTAAAAAGCTGCATCTGTCATTTGCTTATGCAAAACTTTCCCTGCAGATTCATGGATAACTTTGGTTATGTAATTGCTGTAAAATTTATGGGGGTTCTGATTATATGGATTTTATATTGTTACGTTATACGTCAGAAATATTTGCATCTGAATAAAAACGCAGAGGTAAAAAACTGGGCCCAACCCTAATTTTCTCCAACATAATATTTGGCTCTATGCTACTGTCTGCCTTTTTTTTTTTTTCTTTACTGGAATGCCCACCATAAAATTTTTAATTTCTTTTAGGAAATAACAACCTAAACACTTATTAAATTAAAGTTGAAGAAATTCCATAGCTATTACCTCCTCTCCCTTAAAAATGGATATATCTTAAAACCAATTTTTCCATCAAAAAAAACATTTCCTGTAAAATTTCAACTGCTTTCACGAATACTTGCTCTGCTAGCATTTGACATCCATTTATAAGGCAGTTTGTGGATCTGGAGTAAAGCCTAGGTCCTCATTCAATTAACCCCCCTAAGTTTGCTAAGAATAACAAGATGCTTCCAGATTCTTGACTTGGTTCAGGTTTTGCTGAGAGATTACACTTCTGTGAAACTACTTTTACTCTCGAACCAGCTTCTTGAATGCTATTACAGATAAACAGAGAGAACCATAATTAAGCATTCCTATACCCAACTTTAGCCATTTAAAAGTTAAGTAAAGCAAGTCACCTGTGTATTTTCATAATCAGTGGGAGGAGATAGGCAATTCAAGAGCAGAAATCACTCCATCTTTGCAGGAGCATCTAAACTAATGGGATACATCCGAAAAGGAGATGCTTCTCCACCCTTCCCTGATAAAGATGCCTAGAAAACTAGTTTAGCCTGAACACCTTGTGCTCAATTCAGCTGACCACACACAGTCTTCTAGGCAGCATTCAGGTACAAGGACTGATGTACAGACCAATGATGCATCTAGCCTGTTACTTTGTCTTCAGCAGAAGCAAGAGGAGAGATGGTTTCGGGAGAACCTGTGATGCCGCTAGATGTTCAGAGCTTCCACACCAAGTGCATAAATGTGCTCAAACCTATTGGGAGAACTTTTTCCTTCTGGACAGGCAACTGGAGATCAGCTATGATAACTTCCACATCTGAAATAATTCCAAACAACTACACATAGAAAACTAAGTCAAGACCATATTTTTTTTTAATTTATTTTTTCCTTAAAAATCACATTCTTTCATTTGATTTATCAACAAGTTAAAGAAAGGCTGTTGGGGGTTATTGTTGGAAGAATGTACAAGATATTGGTAAAACCCTTACATTTAACATTCAGAAGAGGAAAAAAGTATTACCAACTGTAAAAAGTTGTAAAAATGCTTTAAAGAAACATAGCCTGAAGTGACATCAAATATTGAAGCCAACAGAATTGCTGATTTCCATTCCCTGAGCACAGAACTGAAGACTAATATGTCACCCCAAATCCAGCAAAATCTTACTAAACAGGGTTTTTTTGAAGTCTTAGTAATCCAAAAGCCTTTGTAAGCTCTCTATATCAGATGGAGTTGTATGTTAGCTAGCACACTTTCCTTTAAGAGACCTATAAAAATGCATGTATTCAGATATATTCAGAATATTACCTTTATTCATGCACATTCATGTATAAATGCATATATGTATGCATTCAAAGATAAATAATACGGATTTTGTTGACATCCCTGCATCATTTATTTGTTGGAAACCTTTTTCCTAGCATTTGTTTCGTGACTACTATTTATGATGTTTGCAGAGATCACTTTTCACCGTAAGATCAGCTGTAATACTATTGAAGGCCATCAGATAATGAAAAAACAAAACAGTACAATGTTCTTTAAAAGCATATGTATTTGAATTCTTATTTGTTTACCATTTAGATGGTGAGACCATCAAAAACCCATTTAGAACCCTTAACATTCCTGAGAAAGCTGAATATCTTCTGATTTCAATAAGTGCATTATATATTCTGGAGTTGAAAGCTCTGTACATTTAGCATCAGCAAGTTCGTCCAAGTGCTTAACTAAAGACTTCAGATTTTGCCTTTTACATAATGATTAGAAGGTGCCCTGCTTTCTGCTGAGATCCTGGAACTGCATCCTGTGCAAAAAGGTAGCATTATGGACGATCATTGTTGCATTTGGGGAATTAGAATAGAGCCTAGACGTTTCATTCGTTACCATTTTTGTTCATAGAATCACAGAATGGTTGAGGCTGGAAGGGACCTCTGGAGGTCATCTGGTCCACGCTGCTTTCTTCAAGTCTGTCCTTGCTAACAGCCCAGCACCTGCCTGCCCAAAAGTCCAGCTACTCTCATTTTGAAGAAAAATCTCAGGAGTCAAGGATCACTGCCGCTACCATCTTGACAGTCTCCTGGATGGCCTGGGGTTATCTTTTCCATCCAATGGCATCCCCAGCTGGCCGCATTAGCACCCAGGAAATTCCACATATGATGCTGCAGGAATAATTAGGTCAAGTTTTCCCTCAATATTGGCCCAATAACTTCACTGCCTTCACAATATACATCTCACAACGCAACACCATTCCCCAAGAAGGCTGGGCTTTTCAACTCAAACAGGGAAGAAAACAGCTGAAACCGTCATCTAATTCAAAGGCAACTAACGAACAGCTATCGAACAGCAGTGACTTTCTACCATTACCAGCTTTGATTCAAACAAATGAACTAATGTAGAGAGGGTCTGCTTCTCATTGCCAGATATTTAGACTTAAGCAATCAATCTTTTAAGGTTGTCTGGAATAACAGTCCTAATTCTGATCTCTGGCAAGCGCAAATGAGCAATAACTCTACCGAAGCTCACAGACGCACTGGTGCAGAACCAGAATGGAAAAGAGAGCGAGCTGGCATGTACTGTCACTATTTGCCAGCCTGAACAGCCGTCACCCAGACAATTCAAATACACGAACGGTCGGAAGCTTGTATGCTTCTAGTGGTTTAACTTCTAGAGCTTTCAAACGTTGCTCTCAATGCTGCGTGCCCTTAGAGGCAGCTGATGTGCCAGAAGAATTCATGTCAGCTCGGGCAATAGCACATTGATTACAAAAGCAGGAGGAGAAAATAGTTTGCTGCCAGGTGTAGCTGCTCAAACACGTGTGCTCTCTCTTGTGTTTGACTTTGAAGAATATAAATTAATAAATATACTTAATTTTCTTTTCCTGAAAAGTCAAAGACTATCTGCAGCATCGGTGAGTGTTATGTGCATTAAAAAAGCTTCCAAATCTTTCAGCCCCGTGAAGAAACAATTAACTTGTTTCATTGCTTTTCCCGTTCAGGGCTGATGATAGTACACAATATACTCTTTCTTGCCACACAACAGCGTTGAACCCTTCACACAGTTTAAATGACATTGGAGAAACTCTTTCTAAATGGAAAAAAATGAAGTGTTTCTGCCTCAAAAAGCAGGCAGGCAAATATGGCAATTTCTTACTGAAGAGTCCTACTTACTGGATATAGTTGGAGTCATGTGCTTACTCCAGTAACTAAAATTTTTTTAATTGTTTTTTGTTCCTGTTATCCTGCTGCTCCAGTGCAATTAGGAGAGATGACTCTCAAACCTGCTCCATTTTGTGCAACATAAACAGAATTTATGCTGCAATTACAAAGTCAGATTCTGCCTGCAGTTATATCTTGTAACTCCCATGAAGAAAACAAGTTGAGTACAGCTGAAACCAGAGTATGGCCTCTGGAATCTTTATTGCTGACAGTGAAACAAGACCCAAGGAGAACCCAGCTTGACTTCCAGGCACAAGGTTGAGTTTACCATGGTAGCTCTGCTAGAGCGTACTGGTGGGTGCTTTATAATAAGAAACAAGGGCAGGTGTGTCGGCAGGGACAGCATTACATACAGCGTTGTATGGAATTACTACAGCAGAGAAGGTTTCAAACTCTCTAAGGAGTGTTTTCCAAGTACATGTATGTTTCCCACTGATAAATAGGAGCCTTACAGCCACTTCTATTCTCCATTTTGAAAATATGACGTATAATTCCAACTGTTTTGCTTTATCTCTGACTGCGAGAAAGGTATAATTTAGGGCTTGTCAACATGGGAAAATTGTCCAGAATATCTGTACTGGGTTTGCGTGGCAAGGTTTTGGTAGCAGGGGGGTGCAGGGGTGGCTTCTGAGAGAAGCTGCTAGAAGCTTCCCCTGTGTCTGACAGAGCCAATGCAGCCGGATACAAGATGGACCCACCACTGGCCAAGGCCGAGCCCATCAGCGATGGTGGTAGTGCCTCTGGGGAACAGACTTAAGGAAGCAGCAACAGCAACTGCAACTGCAGCTGGAGAGAGGAGTGAGAAC
>NW_010519927.1:0-3173 GCF_000687285.1 Phaethon lepturus
GTGTTTCTGTGATTTCTGTGATTCTGTAATATCGTGATGTGTCGCTGCTGGCAGTAAGATGTGGATATCCAACTGCATAGCTGAAATGCTAGTGGAAAGAAATGAAACTCCTGATTAATGTTGATAGGCTGTCTTTTGAGTTTATTTGCATTCCTAGGAATCAGATGTCTGTGGTCGAACCAGCATGAAGATATGCCAAAAAATTGTGTATAAAGTAGTACTTCAATTTCTAGTTAATTTGGATTTTCTGTTGGTTTGTTGACATAAATGATCATTCAGTATTTGAGGTTGATGTTGGTATCTCTTCCACTATACATGCACTTGACTTTATTATGTGTATCTTGTGACCATATAATACCCTGGGAGTTCTCTCAGAGCTTCTCCATAGGCTGACTGGCTGATGTAGATCCACTTTGTGTATAAGGTACCAGTTATGGCAACTATTAATGACCTTTAATTTCTCACACGGATTATGACCTAGCTGTCACACTTTGAGCTAATGATTCTTTCCTATGAGCCTGAAATCTCCCTTTTTTTAGGAGGCGGTTGCTATGCTGTCTAGTCAATTACAGTATCAGTATCCTTTTTATAAAGTTAATGAGAGTACAGATGCTGACAGTTTTTCTGATTCTGTTGCTATGGGTACTCTTACAAGCACTTCATCCTTTTTTTATTTGTTTCAACCATCTCACTGTGATTTTTAAGGCACACCCCCCCCGCCATTCATGTTCATTTCTTCTATAATCTAAACAAATGCTTTACTAAGTTTACTCAACCCAAACATTTTGCTATGTGAACTTCTTTTACTTTTCTGGCCTTGTTCTATCTCTTTGTAATTTTACCTCATACGGTGCGAACAACACTTTTTGTTTGCCTTCTGTTTGCTGTGGTCTCCAGAGCTTCAGCCTTTATATAGATAGAATTTTTATGTGTGTGTATATATATATATATTTATGTCCGTATATAGCTGCTTCTTTGGAACACATGGGGACCATCGCTCATCCTTAGCGTATGTGCCTTTTGGAAATGGAACAAGAGATCCATTTGCTCAGCTGTGGTCGTTAGGGCTGCACTGCTGCCTGCACTCCTGTTCCCTCCTCATACTCAGTGATATTACAAGAAAAATGAATGAAGCCAAGTGGTTTTATTCCTTTTCCCTAGCAGTTTTATAGAGCTCTTGTGGCATCCTCTTGCTTTCCTAACAGCTAGAACTCTTATTTCTCCTCCACCCTCAGAGACACTGCTGGGAGAAAACAACTCTGTCAAATACGTAACTAAGGAACTCTGGCTATCTTCCCTTTAAATGACTGGGAGATGGCAATTTACAGGCTTTGATAAATTTTAAGAGCTGATCCTGTTGGCACAATAGTTCACATCCCTTTATGGGACTCATGTGGTAATCCTAAAGCCACTCTGGAATTGTTTTCTTAGTTGGAAAATTAGTGCATATTGGAGCCAGGCCCTCCTCCTCTGTTTTCACTCATCCAAAAAAAAAAACCATTCCCATCAGTGTACACTTGGTGAGTACTTTGGGTGATGAAGCCTTTGCAAGCCAGCAGCCGCTTTCTCCAGTGGGCAACGTACGCAAGTTCCTAACAGCGTAAACAAGAGCAGACTCAGGTACAGAACAGAGAATTCTCACAGCTTTGAGCACATGAGACATGGGGCTGAGACCCTGCTACATGTGTAGGAGAAGTTGCCTTAAATTGCTTGAGACTTTTTAGGCATTCCTCTGTGCCGTTAAGTAAAGGAATGCTGGAGCCTGCAATGATCTATAGCGGGCCCAACTTCCAGATAGAAACTGTGAATTCTCAAGTGGCAGTTCCAAATAAGAGTCTTTATATAGCACCCAGTTAAGAATTTTATGAAGTATAGGAAGTTTTAAAATTCACGATGGAGCTAGTTTTGTACTGTGGCTGGTCTGTTGTGCTTTCTAAAAGCAGCACCAAGTGACTCTGATGCAGTGACGTGCGCTATGATCTTACCTCTGACAAAACAGTTGTTCTTACCTCTAACTGCTGGTAGACCTAACAGCTTTGCCATTCAAGCCTTCAAGGCCAGTAATATTTAAACTTGGAGAAATGTAGCACTCTGGCCCGAAAGTCCACAGTTTGACTGTCATTAAACAAATACCATCCCTTATTTTTGTTTTAAAATATCATCCCTTAAAAAAGGAGCAAAAAAATACTCATTTTCTTTCAGTATTGTTTTCCCTGCCGTGCGCTGTTGTTAACCCCATCATAATTTACTTATGTGAAAACGTGTGGGTTTCAACACGCAGGAGAGTTCATCTGACCCAGGATTTAGGAGACAAAGAGGTTCGCTCTGCCAGCTTTAAACCCAGCATCGAGCAAAGGAGATGACGGGCCCTAGAGAGGGACATCTGTTCACATTTGAATGTTACAGAGAAGTTTTATTTTAACCAGATTGAGAAGGCTTGGAGGATGATCAGATCACTGCCTGTGTGATGTGACAGCACCAGTGAATTCACTGCCAAGTTCTTACTGAACAAAAAGTATTTGGCATTTTGTTTTAGAACCTGCATCCTGCTGTAGGTACTAAGAGGAAAACTGAGCCTTCGTTCACAGTGTATGTGGGACTGTGCAGTTCCTGTCCTTGCCTTCACATCTGCACTCCTGGCTGCAGCTTCTGCAGGACTTGGGTTCTCACACCTGTACTTAGACAGTCAGCTTTCAAGTTTTAATGAGAAGCTTTGGTTTAAAACAAAATTTTAAATAGTAACAATTTTTTTTCCAGAATGAAAAACTGAAGTTTGGAAAAATAATCCAAATAAATACTTAAATTATGTGCCACTTTATGAACTGCTCAAGTGAAATATTTCATCACTAAAGAATACACTTTTCTGTTACACTTTACTGGAATTAGTATGTTTCTGCAAAATCTTTGTGGCTTTTTCCTAATCCGGAGCCTTCAAACATTTGTCTGCCCAGCTGAAAAAAAAACCCCACACCAACAAACCAGAACCTCCTCATTGACTGAGCTTGAAAGAGGAAAACATTGCAATTTACAGTTGTTATAGGTGTGGGGGTTTTGCATTTTTTGGTTTATATATGTAAAAATTAAATGTTGTGAATCTAAAAAATGAGCAGCACAGAGAAATGATACATTTATTTTATATCCTTTATATATATAAAATAATAAAGATATTTTAT
>NW_010519927.1:3204-52688 GCF_000687285.1 Phaethon lepturus
AAAATTTATGTTGTTTGATATTCCACACTAAAAACTATCTATCATCGAAGGTATTTGGTAGATATGATTGCTGACTGAATTGAAACAAGTAATAATAGAGTTCAGAGGGTAATGACACCAAGTTGAAAGGAAAGGCTGTTGTGGTTTTTTTGGGGTTTTTTTTTTTGGTGTGTGTTGGATGTTACCCAGTACGCATTTCAGAATGACGTTGCATTAAGGTTTATTAGCTGAGCTGGACTGCGATGTACAGACCTGGCATCTGCAGTCTTTACTGGTGTTAAAATAATTCTTCCTGAGCTCTCTCCTAAGAGGCTCTCTCTACAAGAGCATTTAGCCATAACGCTGTAATTTACTGGCCTTATTTTTATATGCATTTCTAGTGCATATATGCACTAAAGATGTGACTTTGGGAAAGCAAGAACCTTCCACCAGGTCCATCCAAGTTTGCCTGTTGATCTGGCAGGGGGAGGAACTGTTGGCGTGAGACATCAAAGACTTGGAGTTGTTAGCTGTTGGCTCTAGGTGGGTCTGGTTCCCCAGAACATCAAAAGGGTGTGTTAAGTAGAAACAAATGTAACTTAAAAGTATTATTTAAGTATTTATTGCAGACAAATAAGCCTGTTCAATGTAACAAAACACGGTAAACTTTTGTCCCCTTTAACATCTGTACCTTGCGCTCTGTCTCTCAGGTGATAGCATTTCCTTAGGAGAAGTGGATGACCTTTTGAAGGGCGCTACATCCAGTGACATCAGACGGCCCAGCTCTGTTGAGACAGTTGCAACAGAGCCCTGGCTGCGACCAGGAACTTCAGAGACGCTCCAAAGGTTCCTGGCTGAACAGTCAAGCCCGGCAAAGCTTTCACCCAACCCCACACTACCGCTTAGCTGGCAGGGCCTCTCGACCGCGCATGGCTGACTCAGGTCCCCATGCGCACCAGCGGTGCCTTGCAGCAGCGGAGGGACTGCTCAGCACTACTGCACTTTCCAGGGTCCCTTGTTCTGTGTACATAGTGTGGAGCTGTGTGTGTAATTTAAAATAGCAATAATAAAGTAACAGAAGCTGCAGTGTAAGGGTGAGGTAGAGCCACGGGTGTTTTGTGTTCCATGATGTGGGAAGCAGAGGAGTAGTTTTGGTGGTTTTTGCACTTTTTATACAAGTTTCAGCCTCTGAGTTGGACTTACCACAGAAACAGAGAGAGAGTGTGTGTGTGTGAATTTGATATTAAATCAAAGTTAATTTTTAGCTTTGTTTATAGCCAAACTCCAGAACTGTCTGGAAGTAGCGTAATCCAACAGCAAAGGTGCAGTTTAAGCTTTTACCAAGAGTGGGAGTAACTTGGAGAAGGGTACTTGCTTTTCATACCATGGGGAGTGTTACCCTGTGTGAAAGCTCAGCAAACTGATGACCATTAGTAATACATCTAATGTCCCCTAACCTGCTACGTGCTGGGTATACAGACATTGATGCATATGTTTAATTTATGGTTCTGATTTAAGAGTTAATAAATTATTTTGTTACTAAAAATGTGAAAGCAGACATCAATTTTCTTATCATTTGCTTCAGCTTACATTTACACATGAACAAAGTAGAATGTTAAGGCTGTCTTCAAAGCAACAGGAAAACATGGAAAAAGCTAGAGCCTGGAGGAGAGGCCTCAGGGCTGCTTGATGCTGAATATCCCAGAGGCAGGAATCCCAAAATAGTATCCAGCAGGTGAAAATGTTTTAGAACAGCAATCACTGCACCACACGGCCTCTCATACTCTCAATCTCACACTCTTCTTCAGTGTGTCACCTGCAAGCCTTCCCCTTGTTTCTGACAGCTCTGTTCAGTTGCTTCGAGTTGAACTTTGTGGTATCTTCACTGTACTAACTCCAGGCCAGATCCAGAACTTGTCTTCTCAAAGATTAAAATTTTGCACGGATTTAGTATTATCCTGTAAAAGCCAGCCTCATTTACCTGCAAGACTTTGAATGAGACTCTCCCTTCCAGCTGTCCTCCCCTGTGCTGCCCTTCAGGGTACTCTTGGGCCCTCACATCTTTCCTTCAGCTGTCTCCACATATCCAAAATTCAGTTTTAGGTAGGGCTTCCTGCTCCCCTTCCCAAGTTTTTAGTTTTTTCTTTAAATGATGAGAGTCTCATCTGCAGGCTAAAACGCAGCTGCCATCGCAGTCCTGAGCTCAAAGCTGACACGCCTCACACAAAGCTGCTTTTTCTGCTCATCACCATGGAAGCTGAGCATTTAGAGAACTGCAGGTTGGACATGATACCCAGAATACAGCTGTTGCAGTCCTGGCATTACAGGAACTGAAGAGCAGAGCAATGATGATACAGGAGCTCAGTTTCCAATGAACCAAGATGATCAGCTATTGGGCCTTTTCCACATAAGCAACACATAAGGTAAGATATGAGAAGGTCATGCTGTAACACACACACACCCCCCCAATCATTACTAAATAGGAGTCCACAACAGAACAATAAAGCAGTTACGGTTTAAAGCAAAAAAACCCACCAAACCACCAAACTTTTTAGATAATCTATTGTACTCATTGCCACCGAATGCTGAATCTTGAACACAGACATTTAAAAAGGAATTGGGCAGATAAATGGGTAACAGATACATAAATGGCTGTCAGGACAGTGCTCTGGGTAACAGTGTCTGGAACACCATGGTAATGGTACCAAGAACACCATTTGCCACAGGCATGGGGGAAGAGGATGACATAAAGATCTCTATTACACTTACTTACACATTATACTTTAATAATTATTACTGGTCAATGTGAAACAGACACAAAAGACCTCAGGTCTGGCCTAGTACAGGGGTTTAAAATTTAAATGTTACACAACAAACTGAAAAAATAAAATTGCAGCCCAAGAGGAAAGGCCATACAATTACATTTAATTACAATTCTCCCCCTTCTGACTTTGATAAATGCAATTTGGTTTTGCTCCACCCCAATTAATATTATATGACAACTAGTCACAGCTCACACCTTTTAATTCCTTTCCCTGGCTTTTCCACAGCTATTTCATTGAACTGCCTACAGGTATTTTTGGAGCCTGCTGCGCACAGCTACACTTCACTCCTCTCCCAGTTCCCTAGGGAGAAGCAGATGCATTCTCACCTCTGAGATTAGGGTCCCTCATCCACTTTTTCACTCTTCACACTTCTCTCCTTTGCTAGTCCTGAGTTCTGTGAGAACATGGTGGAGAACAATCCAATTCCGCTTTTATTCACAAAATGAAATATCCTGACAAGGCTTAGCTGGCCGATGGATTCCCAGTCAGCAGTGGGATGAACTGCAGCCCCAGCCTTCCCCTCACATCTGCCCTTGTTCCACAGTCTGTTTCCTGTTACTATTTTAATTCCCAGAAAGCAAAACACCATATTTGAGTTTCTATCTGTGCAGCACTACAGGGTTCATTTGACTATTCCACCTACAAGAAGGTTTTTTGTTTTTGTTTTTTTGTTTTGTTTTGTTTTTTAACTTACCTCTTTTTCACCCTCTACACACTTAAGAGCAGGAAGACACATCCTTGTCAACCGAAGCTCACCCACCTGTCTGCCCCCAGGGGGCTGGGGTTTGTTCCTTTGAAAGGACAGCATGAGAGGCAGAGGAAACTGTGAAACAAGTAGCTGTGAATTAGACTGGTTTTGATTGCACTGATGAAAGAGTTCAAAAACTTTATTGACCTATAACCTGATTAGAATATGCCAGATGAGAACCAAATATTGTACAGAAAGTTGTACAGAATTTTTTTACATAGAAAACTTTACATATCTGTACCATATACATTTTGTCCATCTGAAAAAAATTTCTACATCCATTGTTAATACAGAATGCTTGACAATCTTGTCTTTTAACCATCAGAACACAATTCACAGTATGAATACATTTCCAATAAATTTAACCATCCCCAAACCATGCCAGATTTGTTACTTGAATATATTCAACATTAAATTCTGTACATAAGAGTGAAATCTACATCAAACAAAAAACATGTGACAGCAGACACAACCTAGACTTGTTTGCAGTGATTCAAGTTCCAGTCCTTGAAGGATCATCATTTCAATGGCTCCTTATATTTAAAAGGCCTAAAACAAGTATATTACAGGTAGTTATGTCAGTCGTGATATTTCTGTCTCTGTTCTTGACAAAAGTCAGCAACACTAACTTCTGGGCTACAACAAAACCAAAAAAAGAAAAAAAGGAAAAAATAATAAATCACTACCCCCAAAAAATAAACCCAAACTTCTAGTGCATTTGGTAAACAATGAAGTGTTACGGGTTTTCAGCAAATCAATAATACAGAAATAAAACAATTCAGGAAGAACTGTATAGTGTTAAAGAGTTTATATTACAGACCTGCATCTCTGTACATTTTTCACAGAAGGATGATTACCAATGTCTCAGACAGCCTGAGTGTGCAAAAATCTTAGAATATCAGACATAGTTGCTAAATATCTTTTACCATGAACAATAATCTCCATTTTGTTTTCACTATAAACATTTTATCCTTCAAAATACAGCTCTCCTGAGTTGTACTTCTTGCAGAAGCTCAAACCTTTACATATATAGTTCTTTGGGTACATTTTACTTTCACACCCGCCATAAACATCTGTTGCTATACTGCTGCCTAGGACAGTAAAGGATATTGCAGCCCATGCTGACAAGAGGACTGTGCTAAAAACTGGCTCCGTGCTCAGCATGAGCCAGGCAAGAGAAACCGATAGAGATAATCCATCAGGAAATAAAGGGACTGGAGTGTTGCAAGCCTTAATTACAGTTGTAAGCATCTGTACCGTTAACCCTTGGATACACACTGCCGTACAAAGAAACCATTTTATGGATATCCAGATAGAATGGCTCAGCTACCTGGTCCTTTTATTTAGCTGAGGAATATAAACTTTTAAACAGACCAATACTCAGTCACTATCTGCTACTGCTTGCTTATTCCAGACTCTTGTTCTGGTGGTTGGGATATTTGAAAAACCACGCCAATCCGCAGGAAAAACCTTCGTAGAACAGCTCGGAGTTCAGGAATAAGGTCAAACTGCATAATTTCACACAACAGCGGATAGTAGAATGAGGCATGAGCCTTGAACTGAGGAGAAAACAAACAGAAGAAGTTCTATTAGGCATCAATACACTTCACAAAGGGTGTTACAAGTGAAGAATTTTAAATACTCTCCCAAGTCAAGGAGAGAAACCCACAAAGTGACAAGCAGAAACATCTTTATAGCTGAAGCTAGCAGTAACAGCTGTGAAATACTCTGACATGCTCACTAGATACACACAGCTCCTTGCTAATGCTTATTCTTCAAGAGGAAGAATTTTTCTATTATCAGTTAAGCCTTTCACTTAATATTTCAGCCAAGTTTTGTTAGAAATAGAGGGATATTTAAACATGGATTCATTGACTTTGGAGAAGGTCAAGATGATGTACATGTAGCACTGGAAGCAGAAACAGGAGTTACTTTGAATAAAATATCAGCCACTAATCCCCTTCCGCAGCAGAAGAGGGGTAAAAGCAACTTAACACACACTTCTAAAGGATTTTAGCATCTTTTAAATTTTCTCAGACACATTTTATTTTATCACTCACTGCACCCTCATTTTACATTACTACTGCCAGTATGTGTCAAGTGCAGTTTCAATGTACGTTCCCTCCACAAAGATTGTCTACAGAGCAGCAGGAGCTTTTAAAGTCAAGTATGTAACTGTGCATGAAGAACCAATCTGGATCTACTTATTATCTGTAAATGTTGTCTTAAACACCATTCCAAACAGTTACTTACCCTTTCATCACTGATCTTCAGGACCTTAGTCAAAAATAAGAGTAATAGATTAGTCCAGGCTTCCCGATGACTTTCTGATGTGAGAGTGAGGAAGTAACTCAGAGCCTCACTGCAGACACTGGAGAGAAAAGACACAAAAACTAGTAAGTAACATTTTATTTTGAGCTCTGCTGTGGAGAGGGAGCTTTGGCTTTGCAACTATACCAGTGTAGAGCCCTGGTGTAAAACAGCACTGTTTTATGAAAGCTACTGTAAGTCTGATTACTAATAGAGCACAGCAACCTTGTTCAACTCAAAACCAAAGTCCTAAGACTGAAGTATTAAATATGCTGACAAGTATCATCATGCTGTTTGTGCCTGTATTTGAAGTGTATCAAGTGCTCTCTGAGAGGTAATAAAATGCATGTGACAAAATTGTATACATACTTTAAAAATTAATCTCATCCTGATGTAACCAGGTAGTTTTCAGCTCTGCTCCTTGGTCTATAAGCCTTAAAATACTTTCACTGTGTTACCGCTGTGGATTTAGGCCCTCTGTTATTCCAACACTTGCTTGAACAACTTTGTAAACTACAAACATTCAGGTGAATCTTAGTATTCACAGTAATGAATAACCAAAGAGCCAAAAGCTTCTGTGTGCCCATAGGCTCCTGAAGCCCAGTGCTCATTTCTTCAGATGAGAACAAACAGCGTCAGTTTCCTAAAGTATCTGAGGTTACTGAAAGAAAAAAGCAGGGTTTAGGCGATAGTTGCTTTTCTTTTTAAAGAGGAGCTATAACAACCCCCCACCTACCCACATGCTACAAAAAAAGAACGTGACACAACCTTTATTCTCTCCTGCAAAACATGTAAGGAGAACAAAAAGCAGAGGCAGCATTAATAGCTGGAGGCATAACAACATAAAAACTCTTAATATGAGCTGTGATCACCACCATACTTTGTTAGCTCTAGGAAGTTTACTGCAAACAGAGGTCTATCCTTTTAAATAAAAATAAACATTCTTTAACATCAGAAATAACATCAACAGGTTCAGCTACATGGACCTTACTTTAGTAGTCTTTGCTGGACTTCCTCCCACGCACTGGTACGGCTTTCATCTGTGTACATACGGAAAAGAATGCGCAACCCACAGGCAAGGCTGCTAGTCTCCTGTTTCAGAAGATTAGGCTTTGACTTGCCTTTGAAACCTAGAGAAATTCCAAGTATCCATTTAGATTTTGTTTCATCTGACATTCTCCCTTACAGTCCCCCACTTCTCCTTCTAAGCATCTTTGGCACATAGACAGTTAGAAGAACACCTTATGTAATTAGTTTCTCATGACATTTAGTACAATGGAGTGCTACTAAAAAGTAACCTATGTATATACACCATAATTGTGTTTGGGCACCCATTTTTATATAAGCTTCCAAGTAGAAGTGAAACCTGGGTGTACGATGAAGTGCATTCTACCACCTGAACAATGGACCCTTTTTGTCACAATCACATACCTAGAGTGTATATTGTTTTATTGCTTGTTTTTGATAAAAGTGTCTGTACTACTACTGCTTCTAAAGCTGTTACTGTATAATTAAACTCAGTTTGCTAGTGGAGGTCCATGCTAGCAAAAAGCATACCTGTAAATATTAATACTACTTCACTGAAGTGGTTCTGTGTATGCATACATCAATGCACAAAACAGCATGCTGCATATTCACAGTATGCATTCACCATTAAAAATATTAATATAGCTAACTTTGGTGCAAAGAATAGACTAAACACAATGCTACAGAGAGTCCATTTTCCATCTGTTTCAGAAAATGACACATATTCCACTTATACACCGGAAAGTAAAACAACCCCCCAACAAGTTTTGGGGTTTTGTGCCTGCAGCTTCCAAGCACAGGACTCACACCTACTGCCAGGGATCAGCTTGGCAGCAGTAACCCAGTGAAACCTTAAATTTTAGGAAATCGAAATGATATTTGCACCTGCACAGATGAGGTCTCCTCCTCTTAGGGATTCTAGGGTTATCAAGTTACAGCCTGATATTCAATTTTCCATTCAGCATCAAAGTACTTTTGACCTATTTTGGGGTCATTTCAAAGCACAGTAACATTCTCACAAAGTATTTCTCCAAGGGGACTGACTCACCTGCTTTCCAGAGAGCAGTTCTTTGTTCATTGTTTGAATTAAATGCTTTAGCAAATCTGTGAGATTCCAGCAGACAATCAAGAAGTTTGAAAAGCTGCTGTGATGTTAGAAAACGATACATCCCTTGATCTTGTGTATCCACATGGACATCAAAGTCTACTGCATCTCTCTATTAAAAAAAAAGAAAAAAAGATTTCAAGTAAAAATTCACAGTTGTCTTCAGCAAGCTCCTGTGATAACTCAATTCTACTCTGTTTTCATCTGTACTGTACTTAACTTAAAACTGTATTAAAAGTTGTGACCATATCCCAGTTACATAAATCCCTTTGAAGAATACATGTTCTAATCTCCACAGTGTGCCACCCCAGCACAGCAAATGCAATTTAACACAAGATGTAGAAGATCTCAACAGCCTCCTGGAAGTTCTCAAGCGCTTCTAAAAATTGCAAATGAGAAGATGTTACAGGAGTTTATGAAACTTTATCCACTAGAGAAAAAGCTGTTAAAAAGAGAGGTACTTATCAGTTCTACTTACTTGTGCTGCTGCTAGATTCTCAGCATCCTCTTTTTTACTAGTTGCTGGAAAGAACACAATATTGTCGATGGTCTGAATGAGTTCCAGTTGTACAACGCATTTGATCAAAAGAGCAGCAAATAACTTCTGTTCTGGAAATTCTTTAAAGGAAAGAAAAATAAAATTGCTTGTTAACTGAAGAACTGCAATACTGGGGGTTTTTTTTTGAGTTATTGTGGGAGTAAACTGAAGAATAGTTTACCTTCAAGCACATTCATAAACCAATGAATGTGGTTTCCCCTGGAACCTCCCCATCTAAATTACCCTTCTAAAACCAGGACTCATCACAATGTTTACAATTGGCAGGTTTTAAAAAATTATTTCCTAACTTTGAAGTCACCTGCCATATACTGGACAATATATTGTTATATAAAAATCACCAAAATTAGTAATCTTTTTGTTAGCATCAGTGCAATGGCAAGAATGAGAGGCCGGGAGACCGTCACATGCAGAGGAGGCTTAGGATAGCATTGATATCCTTGATGCTTGTTTGTACTTGTGGCAAGTACTAATACGACCAGACATGAGCATTTTAGGCACCAACACATAGCTTTGCACAAGCATCTTCAGGGTTTGATATACTCTCTTCGCATCAGCCTAAATACACTTTTTTTTTCCCGCAGCTGTATTGTTTCTGTTGCTATTCTGCACAGAAAGAACTTTGCTGTTAAGAAAAAAATAATTACTCATTTACATAGCATTATAAGGAGAGTACTAATTGTAATATTTTGCTTTGGGTAAAAAGCTTGCAAGTTAGCAGCTGAGCTCTATAGATTTTCAAAGCACAGGTAAAAAATGTGAACCCACAAGAGTCCAAAGGAATTCTGTCATCCTACATGGAGACAAAAATTTAATCAATGTAATTTTTTCCACATGATGTTTCTAAAGTTATGGTTGGGACTACAACTGAGGATATCTAACATCTGCTAAATGCTACTCTTCACAGATATAAAATACAGAAACACGCACTTGCTGTTGGCCTGGCTTTACTCATTTCTTCACCTACTGTGGACCCTGCACTGGGTTGATACAGACGTCCGTCTGAAGATCTAGGCTGAACAGAATCATGGATATCTACTGACTTCTGTGAGACTGTATCCTGAAAAGAAAGCAAAAACACACCCTAAAAACCAACTTCAGAAGATTTCTGCAAATCCAAATTTTTCATCAGTTTATTCAGTCAGTGCTAAGAAAGCTGATGGTTATACATATTTTCTATTTTAAACATGTTTTAAGTTTTTATTGCCAGAGAAAATTCAAAGGGCAAAGAAGTCAACCTAACTGGCCACCTTTCCATCTCCAGCTTTTTCTCATCATGCCAATACATCAAAGAGATTATTGAGAAAAATGAAATAAAACCCACACCCCTTAAATACAGTATTACCAGACACAGGACATTACCCAAAACATATACAGGTAATGACCTACAGCCAACTTCTGGAAGCCAACTTTGCTGCAAACAAATACATACTCTCTTTCTCAATTAATTCCTTGCCATTTTTAAGCATTAAATAGCATTTAATCTAGAAAAAAAACTTTGTCAAGTAAATCAAAGCTGAAAAATGGGTTTAAACAAAGTATACTTTTCACTTACCCATATCACAACACATTTGTACAAGACTCTTGCAAGCTTTAAAAATATTTCTGATTTCAGCAGCTTACCAGTTTTTCTTTTGCATCAGAGGGAGATCCAGAGCCAAACTCCCCACTGACTGGTCGCCAAGTCAGCAGCCTTAAAAACACAAAACCAGTAGCAAATTTACTAAGTTTAAAATACAAATCAGAACTGATACTCTAAAAAGCCCACTTCAATATGGTGAGGTTTTTGTTTTAAATTAAATTTATGGAAGCCAAGCATTAAAAGAGACAGATATAAATACTTCCATAAATTAATAAACTAATATCAGTTGTAAGTACACATTTTAGTCTTTCACACACATTGAAATATTTAAATATTGTTTTTGAACTTCAGCATTTCTGCCAATTGCCTTGGATGGACAACTGGTTTATGTGGAGATGGATTAATTTTTCTCAGAAATACTGGATTTGGCTTTAGGCAGTGCTCTAGTGCCATTAGTGGGCCTTGTTGTCTCACGCTGCTTTAAGCTTTACCTGGAATAAGGAATGAATCTACCCCATGACAGATCAGCATGAACGTCTGGAGATGTTTTGTATTCTCTATTTGGGATATGTTCCAGCATTGTAGTTCTATTTCCACTTAAGATTCAACACTTCCACTGAGGATTCATTGCTGTTATGAGGCAGCAAGTCACCGACAATACTTCCAATCTCTTCCTTGCTGTCTTCCTATAGCATGTTGCTGTCTTGAGGATCTTTGCCTTAAGCACTAAAAAATTTCTACGTTAATTGTAACTTCTTAAGGCTGTCTGTGCCTGACAAGAATTGAGGGAAATGGATTAAATAACCTAAGTGGTCCCATCACCTCTTGTTCTATCAAATCTTTTGCTACAAAGTAAGATTAAAGTTATTTGTCATTGTTAAGATCTCAAACCATTTACCCTCAATCTGTGTGAGGCAACACTTGACGGACATTTGTGTCTGTGTATCCTAAGTGAGATCTTTCTCACTGTGTTAAGGATCCTAAATTAACATCTCACTGATCTCCATACAACTAAAGACCATATAACTAAAAATACAAATTGGAGATAAGAAAAGATAAAATCTTGAGGCATGTAATGAGACAAGAAATAAAAGTAGAGCAGAGAACTGAATTGATTCTTGAAAGCTCCAAGGACACAAACTGCAGATTATTCTGGATTAGAGGTTGTTAAATACAGTGCAATTTATTTTGGGTTATAAAGTCTTGAACTTCCATCTGCCAGAGGAGGTATTGGAATAATGAGCCATTATGAGCCAGTAGAGGCCAGATCATTGTAATCCGTGCAAGGAAACAATTCTAACTCTTGAATTTCCCAAGGACAAGAGGGCATTCACCCTGGCTTTCTCAGCATCAGCAAGCCGAGACTTGCTCTCATGAAGCTTCAGAAAATTTCAATTAAAAAAAAAAATATAAATAGAATAGACATTAAATAAAAGGAAGAATCAAAGAAACTATTAAAGTGAGCTAACAAAGTATGGTCTGGATTGACCAGTCAGTGTGGTAGATTGAAAAGTGGCTGAACAGCTGAGCCAAGAGGGTGGTGACCAGGGACATAAAGTCTAGTTGGAAGCCAGTAACTAGTGGTGTACCCCAGGGTCCACTTCTGTTCAACATCTTCATTAATGATCTGGGTGATGGGACAGAGTGGAAAGTTTGATGATGACACAATGCTGGAAGGAGTGGCTGATACACCACTATACACTGCCACCTAGAGCGACCTCAACTGCCTTGAGAAATGGGCTGACAGGAACCTCATGAAGTTCAACAAGGGGAAGCGCAAAGTTCTTCAGCTGGAGAGGAACAACTGCAGGCCCCAGTACATGCTGGGGGCCACCCAGCTGGAAAGAGGCTTGGCAGAGAAGGCCCTGAGGGTCTTGGTGGACACCAGGTTGGACATGAGTCAACAATGTGCCCTTGCTGCAAAGAAAGCATCCTGGGCTGCATTAGGAGAGTTGCCAGCAGGTGGAGGGAGGTGATCCAGCCCCTCTACTCAGCACTGTGTCCAGTCCTGGGTCCCCCAGTACAAGACAGACATGGGAGTATCGGAGAGAGTCCGGCAAAAGGCCACAAAGACAATTAAGGGACTGAAGCATCTCTCCTATGAGGAAATGCTGAGAGAGCTGGGACTGCAGCCTGGAGAAGGCGGCTCAGGAGGATCTCAGGAATGTATATAAATACCTGAAGGGAGGATGCAAAGAGGGCAGAGCCAGACTCTTTCCAGTGGTGCCCTGCACTGGGACCAGAGGCAATGGGCACAAACTGAAACATGGGAGGTTCCCTCTGAACATCAGGAGGCACTTTTTCACTGTGAGGGTGACCAAGCACTGGCACAGGTTGCCCAGGGAGGTTGCGGAGTTTACTGCCTTGGAGGTACTCAGAACCCAGGACACGGTCCTGGGGAAACTGCTCTGGGTAGCCATGCTTGAGCAGGGGAGTTGGACCAGACAGCCTCCAGTGCCCCCTCCAACCTCTGCTATTCTGTGTGATTCTACATTAGTATCTTCAGCTATCAACACCTCAATGACTTTACTCAGTATGACCCAGCAACGTGCACTTGCAGCCCAGAAAGCCAACAGTAGCATGGGTTGTATCAAAAGAAGTGTGACCAGCAGGTCAAGGGAGGGGATTCTGCCCCTCTACTCCGCTCTGGTGAGACCCCACCTGGAGTCCTGCGTCCACCTCTGGTGCCCTTGGCACAGGAAAGACATGGACCCGCTGGAGCAGGTTCAGAGGAGGGCCACAGAAATGATCAGATTCATGCAATGCCTCTCCTATGAGGACAGGCTAAGAGAGTTGGGATTGTTCAGCCTGAAGAAGAGAAGGCTCCAGGGAAACCTTATAGCAGCCTTCCAGTACCTGAAGGGGGCCTATGAGAAAGCTGGAGATGGACTTTTTACAAGGGCATGTAGTGATAGGACAAGGGGTCATGCCTTTTAACTAAAGGAAGGTTCATTTGGATTAGATATAAGGAAGAAATTTTTCACTATGGTGAAGGCACCAGAACAGGTTGCCCAGAGAAGTTGTGGATGCCCCAGGCCCTGGAAGTGTTCAAGGCCAGGTTGGACAGGGCTTTGAGCAACCTGGTCTAGTGGAAGGTGTCCCTGCCCATGGCAGGGAGGCTGGAACTAGATGATCTTTAAGGTCCCTTTCAACCCAAAACATTCTATGATTCTATGATTTTGTGGAAGCCTGGCAAGAGCACAGTCTGGGCTTTTCTAGTAAGTGATCCTTGCTGAAATTGGTAGCTGACTAAATATTCTAGTACTATATTTTCCAAACAAGGAAATAATATGTTCCTCTCTCTTTGCAAAACAGTAACTTGCAAAGAACCAGTAGAGGCTAGTACTGCAACTAAGAACTCCTACAGCCAATGCTACAACTCTTAAGTTGAAGTAGTAAGTTACACAATACCTGGAAAATGTTTTATATGAATGCTGAAAGAGAGCAAATGTAATCCTACCTGATCATATTAATAAAAACCTCTGCCAGAAGATACTTTGCACTCCAGAGATTCATAGCATCTGACTATTTCCAGACAATTAGCTATAAAGCACTTGGCCATAAAACTTTCATATATACTACTGTGTGATTCGTCTCTGTCTTCATTTCAATGTTAACTATAGTGTTACTTCCAGACATGGGAAACAAAGGTTAAAAGGAGCATTTGCCCCTTTCTTTAAGTACTGGGGCAGCCTCCGCAACAAGCTGGGTATTAAAAATGTATTGTGACAAAAAAAAAAAAAAAAATTTAAGGCTGAGAGGGCAGGAAAAGCTCCACCACAATAAGGCTAATAGAGGGACTTAGAAATACAAATATGAAATGCCAGCCAAACCAGGAGTCATAGAAAAAGAATCAGATCCCAAAAGAAGAAGCTGTACAGAAAGAGAAAGAATTACCCTCCTAAGAGCTCAGAAAGAAAAGGAAATAAATGAGTATAAAGTCTCCATTAAAAATATGAATGGATACCTGTATACTGTTATCATTTTTTCTTACCCACCTAAAAAGCTTCCGCTTTAATTAAATATGGTGAAAGCGAAAAGACTGTTTTGAGCACTTCTGTGTCACCCAACAATTGTTTGGAGAAGAGCAGATGTACTTTCACCGTGGGGAAGGAGACTGATTACACTCATGTATAAAATCCGAGTAAGATTTACTTTACCCTGCAAAAGTTGTGAACGTCCCAGAAATAGAAGCAATAATATAATGAAGTTCTCAAAGAAGGCATAGAAAGACTGAAAAAGGAGATGGGAGGTAAAGAATGGAAACCTATGGAAGGAGTCAGTTACCCTCCTAGGAAAATTAACCCACTGAAAAGCAGAAGTGCCATAAACATCAAACGAAATAATGCATATATTTCAAATCAGATAAAGGTAAAGGCAATAAAAGTATTTTGAATGTGTCTAAAGATTAAGATATCCAAAATGTTGCTCTAGAAGGGTCTCTAATATTCAATTGTAGGAATACCCAGAAACCTAAGTTTTAATCGTATGTGGAAACCAAAACAAATGTTCTGCTAGTGATTATTCACTTCAAAATTTTTCCAAGTATGGGACATACTAAGTTAGGGCTAATTCAACTGGACTTTCACATCCAGAGATTTGGTTTCAAGTTTTATTTTTGGCAGTTACCAAAATGCAAAAAATAATATGGTGCTTGCTCCCAGATGTTTCAGCTTTTTTTTGTATTTTTTTTTTTTGGATTCATACGTACTTACATAGAAAACTAGGTGAGGTAGTAACAGATGGTTTAACGTATCTTTTAAGCACGAATGAAGCTCTCTTACGCACAGTCCTAAAGTTAAGGAAAGATTGATGTGCAGAAGGTTCCCTTTGCTTCAGTTTTCTTCAGGCCTGAATTAGGTGATACCCAAAACCAAATGCTTCTAAACTAGCTGACAGACGTAAGACAAGTAGTAATACAATAGTTCAACATTAAGACTATCAGATTTGAAAACAAGTAGTGCTTCACCTCAGTGTTGGTAGGGTAGGGGAGAAAAAACCCTCACCTTTGGTATAATGCTGGGTGTCATTTCTTGTTACTCTGCTCTATGATGTCTATGTATAGCATACTACTCAGAATAGCACAGCCTTGTTTCCAAGAAACTTCACATAGAGTTGTAACACAAAGGGAAAGACAGTTACCAAATATGCAAGAGAATTTTCATAAAATGATTAGGATTCGTAGAAACTACGATGGAAGCTAACCATCAACCACAGAGACTTCAATCTGTAACACTGTTGCACTGGTTTAGTATTTTGTGGAAAAAGCTTCACATGTAATCACAAATTGCAAAGCCTGCCTATCAATAGCATTCCTCTATCACAAAAAGAAAATTACCAAAAAAAATCAGGTAGTACTCCTCAAAAAATCCAACACTTCAAAATTGAATGAAGTTACAGTTTTGTGGTTTTGTTTTTTTTCCTTATATCCTGTATGGTATTTCTAGTTTTTAACAGTTTATCATTTACAACACAAAAGTAGTATTATCTAGCATCTAATTTATCATTATGTTCCAAGAAAGTCTGCTTCTATTTGGTTCACACATAACAGCTTTTTCTTCACCCTTTAGATATCTAACAGTTTGAAATCAGTAAGTCATCTAGCTAAACTACTTTGCAAAGTATAAATATTAACAGTTGTCTTACGCATGAGGGATTGTAGTTTTGAAAATATCCAGCATGCAAGTACAAGTTTTATCCCAGATTTCTAGGGTAAACTTTTCACCATTTAGGATGACAACATTCTCCAAACAGTTTGTACCAGATCGTGCCAGTTGTTCATTGTCTGGAAAAGACAAACAGTACATTTGTTTATTCACATTCAGCACAGTAAAATGTTAACATTGTTTAACATAATTTGGTATAGTCCTACCTTGCTGCACGCACCAGTACAGCTGTGCAAATATATCATCCAAAAGAACATCACTAAGTACTTCTAAATACTGTGTGAATACATCACATATTGCATAAAGTGCATGGTTGCAGGTAGTTGTCATCCATTCAGCTTTCTAGGAGGAAGGGGGGAAAAAAGTTGTTAAAATTTTGGTTAAGGTGAAACTTTTCAGATACGCATCCCCACAGGCAGATGGATGTATGCAATCTGAATTGCTTTACATTGTCATGCAATTCCTTTCTATATCTCAAAATGCCGAAAACCTGGAGCCCCAACTTTTGCTTTGCTAACTAGCAGGTTAAAAAAAACTACAGAAACAGCAAACAACTATTCTTAGAGACCACATTATAGGACTGACAAACACTCACCATCATGAGATACTGAGTTTGACGTTAGTGTCTAACCCTAGCTCAATAGTTTAACACCAAGCTAAGTTTTCTGTGTTTCTTCTAAATATTTTCCAAGGAATGAAAATTCAGAAAGTGAGACATGTCCTTCTACAAATAGTAAGACAGTGCCTCCTAACCAGCTGACAATTTTAATCAAACTTCTAATATTAATAATTTACACAAAATTTACATTAAGAAGCCCATTTCCGTTTCACTTCCTCATCAGAACAGCACCTGGTCCTGGTTTGGCAGGTCAAAATCTGTTTGGGTGGTTAAAAGGGTGTAGTTGAAAGCACAGTGATGGTTTTTTTAGTTTTTTGTTTTTCCCCTAGTCATCAAAGACTTTTGAACTAACAGAACTTATTTCTTCTAATTGTGACTTCACTGCTGATCACAAACCTCATTCCATTGAACATGCTGTCATGAAATTATGTGTGTGTCTAATTCCAGACATCATGTGTAAAAGCTGCAGTTAATTCTTACAAACCAAACTTGTCGCATTTTATGCTATTCTTCTATTCTTTGTAGTGTAAACTACTAAGCCTTTTACAGACGTGGTTTAAAAAAAAATTGAGAAAAGTGACAGTATGTCCAACATGCTAATAAAACAAGATAAGGCTACTAGAACCACAGGTCAGCCATGCAAGTTTTGAGGTTTGCCTTACACTACTTGCTAAGCTGTATTGCTAATCAGATCTCATGTAAATTATCTTCCCCCACTGTTTTCACCTCAGTCTGCTGTTCTGGCAGTTTCATGTTGTCAAATATCCTGAAGACAATCCGAAACAAATCTTGCCACCAGTGTTTTTCATAAGTATGGCCGTATGTCTTCATTATTTCAAACATTACTGTTAAGCCCCTGAAATGAAGAAAGAATGACACATAATGAGTTACAAAAACATGCACTAGACCAAATATGTCCAACTGCAACAGCAATAACAAACTCAAATACTATTATGAGCATTATACATTGATCTGATGTGGATTAGTCACACTAGCACACTAAAAATTAAGTAGAAAATCAGCGTGTTTAAGAAGCACTTAAAAGTCACAGGCAATAGCCAGAAAATACTTTTGAGAACTGTGATAATTTCTAATTAAACTAGGAAAACAACTTCTTTACATGGGACCACAAAAATAAAGGAACAAGTACTTCCAGGTAAGAAATACAGATGTCTAGAAACAAGTATTAATCTTCACCAGCTATAAAGGGAGTCCAGATGCACAGCTCGCATGTAGATGTGTAAATTTAAAATCATCTGTATACAACCTCTCATTTTTAGCATCAGAACTGCAACAGAGTACACTTTATATGGGAAAAGCCACATTCAAGGAAAATAAGCAGGTTTTACAGGAAATCAGATTACAGCTTTGCTTTTTCAACTGTTTCTGCAATCCCCAATTCTGGAAATGTGACACCAGGCTTGCCCAGGTCAACTATGACAAATAAGAAGTAAGTAACAAATGGAGTAAGTAACAGGGGCATACATCACGGAATCAGAGATCATACCTTTGTATTTACTAATGAATAGAGAGGCTCAGTATTGCCACTGGAAAAATATAGATCTGGATCTTAATCCAGTGTAATACCTTATTTTAAAAAAAGGTGGGGAGGGGAGCAGAATTTTATGCATATTGACCTTCCACGTTAAAATAGTTCTTGATCATTTTATGTTAGGAAAGTTAAACGTTGACTTTTGCATTTTACTGTGTTCTATGCATAAACTCCCTCCATTCCATCTGATTATAAGTTGAGCTGAGCTGGTTTACAGTTTCTGTAAGAAACTTTTTTTTAGTTTCAGGTTCTATAAGAAATGGAAAACAGCCACTATATTTTAATTTACTTCAGCTTTAATTTACTTTTAAATGAACTATTTAGATAGTTTTTGTCTTTGTAATGTCATGGCTATTCATCCTAAACAGGCACTTTAAGGAAAAATGTCATACTTGTCTCTTTTTACATAATGCAATCACAACCACGTAACATTTATTACAATGGAAGATAAAAATTTAATATGTAAAGAACACAGACTTAATTTCTACATTCCAGCATCTATTTAAAAGGTGTTTTTAAGTAGTCTGGTGTTCCCACAGTGATATCACCTAAATGAAATACCTAAGTCATTTTACAGCGGTTACGTTTATTAAAAGAGTTGTTCCTATTTTGAAAGTGTAAAGTAAACCTTTTAAAATTTGAGTTACAAATACTGATTGTTACCTGGTTCTTACATCTAATTTGCATCTATTGATGATACAGGACAACTCAAAGAGAATTGGGAACCATCCTCGCACCCACACTCTGTCTTCGGGAGCTACATTCATATCATCACTTGTGTATTCCTTGAACGCCTTTAGAAGAAAACAGGGTTATACAGAGTCGTAAGAGTTATATTCTTCAAAACAAAACACAGTTTGGACTGTAAGTAAATCTCTGCTGTATCAGTATGATACCCTGATACCTCAGGTGAGCTGGCAATCAAAATAATACTACTGAGAAGGTGAAGTATTTTTCAAAGTAATGCTTAGTATATTATGAAAAATAAGCTAAAAAAACTAAACAAGATGATACATTCAAGCATCATTTTTTGCTTGCAGATCAGTCTGAGTCTCTTTCTCTCTTTTTATAGACACAGCACTGAAAGTGAGGATCTACCATAACTTTTTGAGGATTCAAGCGTTTTTGCTTATACCATTATACATTCTTCAGAACACTTCTCAGTAGGGAGCAAATCCTGAGATACATTGATTTCCAGCAGCTCTCAGGAAAGCCAGCCACCAGCTGAACTGGACGGATGGGGATGGGCAGGGTTAAACCGTAACAGGGAATAAAAGGAAAAAAAAAAATTGTTGATACTTTTAAAGCCTGTGGCATTTTTATACTCCTATTGCTTCTGAATAAAGTACATTTCTCATTAATCTTTGAAACCTGAAGGGAAGCCAATCAGGTTAGCACAAGTAATTTTTTCTTTATAAAAGCATTGTAGATTAAAGCACTTATAATTTAGTTAATACAGACTATACCTGAGGTCTATCAGATACATATTTTGCACAGTGGCGAATGAGGCGGATCGCTTCCATACTGGTGTCTGGAAATGCTGCATTGCAGGCAAATTCAGACAAGCACTTCACTGCATCCTGGAAAGAATCTATGGTTGCTGGGAAGTGTTTTTCAAACACAATTGCTGGGAGAGAAGTGTGAACAGAAGAAAAAAGGCGTCATCCTTTAAAATCTATTAATTCTAATATGAACGGATTGTAACAGACTGGTTCATTGATTGGTGCTGTCAAATGCTTGAGTAGCCATAAAAACTGAAAAATGAATGCTCAACCTAAGAAAAAAACAATCACCTAGAGGGCATTCTATTTTGACAGTAAGTGTCTAAAATAAATCAAGGTAGCATCTAGTCTAAAGGAGGGATATTTAACAGTTAAGCAAGAACAGAGCAATAGGCTTACTGCTTAACACTAGTCTGTGTGATCAGAGTTTAAGAGGGCTACATAGAGCATGGAGTTACATCTGCAAAAGGATTTCTCTCAGCAATATGGTCCTGTTGCTTTTATTTTAAATAGTCACTTTTGAGGGAAAAAAACCCCACATTCTTCATCAATGCTGAAAGTTTTAGGAACTTAGGAGTTTAGGTTGAGACAGAATGAAGGAGCCCTTATGGCACTTAAAGCCTGAGATCTAGATTAGGATGGGAAGAGGGGGGAAAAAAAAAAAAAAAAAAATCACAGTGCCACCTAGCTCAGCACTTTCACCTAAACAGGGCCACAGACAAGGACAATTCCGAAACAAGAAAAAGATAAGCAAACAACATAACAGTAAAATGACTACACAATTTTTTTCCCCAGGGTGGGGGCTGGGGGGAAAGGGAATATAAAATTGTTCACTTAGATTAAAATGTACACATTTAAGTAAACTTATCTAGGGCTTGACATATTTTACTACAGAATGATATACACAGGTAATTTTTTTTTAAAAGGCATAAAGGAAGACAGATAATTAATCTTATTGAATTATTTTTGTTAAGTATTTTCCCAGAGGATTGGTTGAAAAGTGTAAAACATTGGTTCTAAAGTATGAAGCAGGCTTTACTATGCAGGCTGTAGAGCCAACAGATAAACAAAGCTTCTCAGTCTCTGGAGTCACATACACTTTCATGATGTCTGAATATCGTCAATACTCACTGACAATGTGTCCTGTAGTCTGGAATGCAAGTTCCACTATACTTTCATCCTGATCTGAGGCAGCCAGATGAAATACTGAAAAAATGTTTTTCCAGCCAGAACGAATGTTAGCAGCCTGGGAATTTACCATCTGTGCAATACACCGTACAACCATGTCTCGAATAGTAGGAGACCTAAATTAAGATAATAAACAGTAATTGTTTAAAGTAAATTATATAATTAATTAGAATAGTGTAATTCTCCAGCAACTGATTTTACACAGGCAATTTGAAACATTAATTGCAAAAGTTGGTGCTTATGATCCCAGGTGACTCAGCTAATTGTATGCTATTACCTGTTTCTCTTCATGATATGTTCAAATGGTCTTAGGAAGTCCTTCTGGAATCGGAAATTAGCAAGTTCTCCTTTTTCTAAGAATTTCATTGATAATTGCCTTAATGAGTCTACTGCAAAAATAGCTACATCTTCATTGGGATTGCAGCCAACCTGACAACGTAGAATAGAAATGCATAGTAAGTTTGCATCAGAATTCTTATCGATTCATCCCAAGCTGCCTTTACATTTGTTAACAGGGAACTAAGCAGTACTGGAAAATTAACAAAACTAAACAGTAGCCAATTCAAAACCCCTCATTGTTAATGATATTCAGTAATCCCTAACCAATTCCAGCTATCTTCCACATTATATATCCTAGCACCTAAAACTTTCTAAAATGTGCAAGCTGTCTACAAAGACTTCAGCAAGCTGTATTAAAAATGCATGTCAAGCATTCATCTTTCTAAATAGTCAATTTAGACTGGAACAGAAAACAACCTCTTACCCAAGCTCCATAAAACACCCTCAAAAATTACAACACCTAACTAAAGGCAGACAGTTCTAGACCCAGATCATGATATATATATATACATATAACAATGTATATTCCTGCTTTTATATTTATTATATTATGTACCTCTACCTTCTCAGAGGCCTTTCTAGCTTTACAACTTTTGTTGTGTTTTAAACTACTTTACAGGACCAAAAAAAACCCTGTGTAATTCAGATAAGCACACACTTTTCCAACAAATCTCTAAATAAAATTTATTTGTATTGATAATGCAAGGAACATGCCATATAATCATTAACAGGGATACCTTATTAAAATGATCTCCAATAACTTCCCAGATTCTAGACCACTGTAGCCTTATCCGACCCATGTTGTAGTAAGAAATCTCTACTATCTTCTGCAGACTAAACATTCGAGGGTGGGTAGCAGACAGCAGTTCATCCATAGATACAGCACAAAGCCAGCGAACAAAATCCACTGTTAAATGACCACAGATTTTAATGTAATATTGTTCCAAAGTTCAAGACAAAGCTGCTTTGTAGTTTACGGGGCAGGGAGAGTGGAATAAAACCTACCAATAGCATTTCCATCCAACCTTGTAGATCCCGTAAATATTCTGTAAAGTGCAGTTTAAGACATTGTTACAATTTCTTAAAAAGCATCTATTAAACACATATTCAAGATTAAAATATATATATATAGACACCCCCTGACTACTTTTAACTAATTGTTTTTTAATAAATGTGAAAAGATACTGAGCTTTGAAAATAACATCAGAATTATTTAAATTATTTCTAATATTTAAAAATAACTCCCATAAGCATGTGTGGATATTGGAATGTGAGCGTTGTTTCTACTACTATCTGCTCATTGACAGTGACTGATGAATAATATCAGTAGTGTATAAACTATTCAGCCATGCTCCAAATACAGAAGTCAAACTTCTCCAGAGTGTGCAATTCCCCTTTGCCATGACAAATAGATATTCAAAACACTTCCCATCATGAAGTAGGGAGAAATACTGCAAACCTAAAGAGCTATTATGTGTCTGACATTAAGTCTCCAGTTCTCTTGATGTGATTTTACTGCAAGGCAACTTTCATTGAACTGACATCGATCTCGGTGCCTATACTCAATCACAGAAATGCTTACATGCCTTCAGAATGATACCACTTCATGATTTTCAATTTTGACAACCATTAAGAAAATGATGTTTTCTGATTTCTTATATGCTGAGAGTGCATGATCCATTAACAATCCAGTCTGATCAGTGCTTTACAATATAAAAGGGAACGTTTATGATATGCATTATGCCTGATAAATACGATTCATAGAAAAGACGACTAGAATAATAATTTTGGTAATTTCAGACAACATCTACATAACTAGAGGAAAGGAGGGAGTCAGTAATTGCATTTAGGAGAAAAAAGGGTCTGTCAATAATGCTCCCTGTACTAAGGCAAAATGGAATTTGCTGTTTGTTACTACATATAACAAATCAAGATTCACCGGACAGTACAGCAGACTTCATTCTGCAACTCTTCTGTAATAATTTTATATATGTAAAAAGGCTTCTTGCCTAATCTTTGTTCTGTTCCTTCTTGCAAAAATACTTCTGCTCCGTAAAAAAGGAAAAAACCCACAAAACCGAAAAGCACTTTAATACGGTAACATTTATGTAGGGTTTTTTTCCAAATAGGGGTCCTATTATTAGCACAGGATATTCCAATATTGTTTAAAAAGCTTGAGATGGCAACAGCAAATTTAATACAATACCTGTCTACAGCAACGACAACGCTTTGGGAGCTAGTTTCACCAATGGATTCCTGAATACTTGCTATCTGCTTCCAATCCACATTTCCACCAACTACAAGCGAACAAAATTTGAGAAATGGGTAAGAGATAACACAGAAAGGGCTGGGAAGAAAGAGGAATGCCACTAACAGTATAATTACATATAATATTAATTCACAAAAAAGAGAAGCACATTATTCCTTTCTCTTGCATAAGCTGGGCATTTCGGTGAACAGTTGCATGTTGGTCTAAGTCCTAATCCTCTAGATTCTCTATTCATGTATAAACTATATTCATTCCAGAAAACTGTCCACATTTGGAACAACTGTATGAACAAGTGAAAAAAATTCAAAAGCATAAAACACAGCTTTTTCTCTCCATCTTTAAATAGATTTTTGGTAATTCTGCTACTGAAAATATAAAACATATGATAGATACCACACAATGGAGAACTTTTCACATTTTATTAGCAGCAAGTGAGTATATCCATCCTGATAGGTTTTCTTTTTAATCATTCACAGAAAAGAGCTCCCATCAAAACTCCATCTTAAAGCTACAGCTCAAGTACACCAAAATTATCACCTAACAATAGTGAGAAAAATCTGTAAATAAAAATAGCAATATTTGATTTGGAGGCTAGAAACTGTAGTCCGCACCTGGGAAGGCTCACATTGAGAAAAATGCTAACTTTACAGGGAGCAAATCTCTGAAGTTTCTGGCAATCCCTAAGCAGCTCCTCCCTGCAACAATAACAAAAAAAACCCACACCAAAAAAAAAAAAAGCAGGAATCTTGCAATCATTCTGGGTATTCTGCATTTAGTTGCTGCCCATCAGAAAGACGGGGGAGAATACAAGAATTGAAGGCCAGCAGTTTTATTCTCTGAGCTTTGCAGAGACAAAAAATTTCTCATGTTTCAGACTGCCTCCCAAAAGTATGCCTGAGTCTTGCTGTGGTCCACACTGGGAGGCAGCTCAAGATGACTGGCTGTCAAATCTAAACTGACCCATCCTAAGAATTTTCCCAGGGTATTTATGGAGTAACCTTCCTGTACATACATGCATACATATGTAATCTTACACTAGCATTTCAGCGACTTGTAATACTGTTGGGTTTGATCAAAACTTCTAAGCACACAAGCTGCCAGGATTAATAAACTTGAATCTTGGTAATGCATCAGCTAAGAAACACATCAAACGAGTAGCTGTGTGAGGTGAATTTGAAGGGCCATTTCCAAGAAAGCAGGTAACCCTAACCAAATCTGCCACTTTGTATGAGAATTCCCTATTACTGTAGGATTTATAATCAATGCTGGAAAACTTCACAGACAAAAGATTTATATTCCAACAGTTATGAGATCTCTTACAATGAAACATAGTCACCTATACAATTTTGCTTTATGAAAAACTGATTCCTCAGATTCCCACTGTCTAAACAGAACTTCTGGTTACCTAAGAATTACACTTTGGCTATGACCTACACACAGCAGCAGGTTTTATCTTCTAACTTTGTGAATAGAAACTAGAGAAGAAGAAAGCTGAACTTCAATTACAGCTCTAAGACCACATTCCAGCCAAAGAAGGAATAAATGTTTATTCCTTTACTTTTACAACAGAAGTGCTTGTGATGCCTTGAATTTTCAAGCAAAACAAAAGGGCCACAGCAGGAACATAATGCAAGAGTGATGAAGACATTCAAATGTAGATGCCTGAATGCATCTACATCAAATGCACACCTGAAACCCTGTTCAGGCAGTAAATGAGAAAAGGGCTTTTTGGGGTTGGGGTCTGTGGTTTTTTTTTTTTTTAAATACTTCAACAAGAAGAGTGAATGCTGCTGCTTATGCACGCCTGCTTTTGCAAGGTTTGAAAGATAAAGCTTCTGTGTCACAAGACTGCAGCTTCACTTAGTCTAAATTAAACAACTATTCTCCTGTAAAATGTCTGTCTGTATATATGGGCATAAGCACCTTATTCGTCACAGGAATATAGATTTATAGGGAGATTGCTAGAAAGCCACAGTTCCAAAAGATACTTCAGAGTGATCATAGAAAGAAAATGAAAATATTTGCAATACAGGATTTGTGGAGAAGAGTGAAAAATGGAACAGTTGAGAAAATGACTGCATTCTAACCACCCCTATGTGTACGAAAAACTAAACTCCTCTGAGTTAGGCATTTTTCTATAAGATTGAAATGATATTTAGAAAAAAAAAGAAAATAGATAAGTTTCCATAAGTGCACTGTAACAAGCACTCCAGAAATTCAATTCAGAGAGAAACATTTTATGCATTTGGGCATAGACTATTTTCCTTAGAAATGTGCTTGACAGAGGGGAAAAAAGTCTTTATGAGCTGGATCTACACCAACGACCAGCAAGTATGATTTAGAGACACCTGACTACAGTTTACGTTCTTGAGCTATTAGGACTTAAAATTTTTAAAGGCCAGTCACTTCAGCGTAGAGAAACTGCCAGCATTTGGAAATAGCAAAGTTGGATAGGTCATCAGGGAACACTAAACTGGAGGATGCATATTGGCAGGGTAGGAAGAAGCTCAGTATACGAGATGTTGGCAGATGCATTCATTTCCAGGCATAAGGTTTCTGTTCAGCAACTCTTGGCAAGGTGAGGGAGTATAAAAGAGAGCACAATGGAAAGAAAAGGACTGACTGCAGAATAAGAAAAGCTGTATGAAGAGAACAAAGCCAGATGATTACGATTAGTTGAGGGTTAAGATCAGGGAAACTAGTATAATAATCATTATTCCTCAAAAATTAAAAAAGTTACATGAAAACTTGGGGGAATGCAAAGCTTTTGCTCAGCTGCAGATGAAGTTGTTCAAAACACAGGAGATACCAAGCATCATACTAAAACTGAAACTTTCTAACAGTCAAATTGAGTGATATATACTTCCTTGACGCTTCTATAGTTTCCTAATATCCTGTACCTGCCTGACTTTAACTGTGTTGCTATAAAAAATGATGATAATAATAATAATAAAAAAAAAATCAACCTTTTAAAGACAATTTAAAATAATTTAAGATAAGACTGGTATACTTTTCTAGGGGGATAAGAAATGTATCATTTATGGAGCAAATTTTGTCTCTCAGGCCAACCTACAAAAGGCACTTATTCAGTACCAAAGTAACCAAAAGAGGAGGAAACAGAATTTCAGAATGTAAGTTAAACTAATCTCCCACTTGGTCTGAATACTACGTCTTTCTCACAAAGTTTCGTAACAGGATGCCTAACCTACACATACTAACTTGCCTGTTTGGTAAAATACTTGGTGCATTAACATTGCAATATTATTAAATCTGATGGTCATACCATCAGCAATCCATTCTTACTTTAATAGAAATGAATAATGTATTTATTTTCTTAATTTTCCCACCCTCCCCCATCCTAGCAATAATACTTAACAGAGCAAAACAAATATTCCAAAAATAGGAATAGGTATATTCAAAGCCTAAGACATTTTTATAAGGACTACTACATGGTCTCATCTCCGAACCTCACAGTTAACAATAATGAAAGCATAAACTGTAATATATATCTGAACAAAGCAGTTAAATGAAATACTTCATAACTGCATTACTTACCCAGTCCCAGCCCCACAAATTCATCAGGTGCCTGATCTTTTGTTCCAGTAAAAGAACCTTCCCTGCCACGCACTGTCCCTGAGATGTAGCGAGGTTTTACTCCAGTTCCTATTAACTGTGCCAGTTCAAGTTGACTGATGCATTTCAGAATCTGTTCCAGAGAATAAAAAAGCTGTTTATCAACAGAAAGCACTTTGAAATAGTACAAAACCAAACAAAAACACTTTAGGCACATCTTTAGAAGAAAAAATTCTAAACACTCAAGGTCAGACAAATATTTATGTTCTTCTGTCTAAAATTAATATTAATTTAAATATTATTGGATTAGTCTCACAATTTTATTTCTCACTTGGACATGTTTTGCTACTTTAATTGGTTGCATAATGTGCAATTCTACATAATGTATGCACAGAAGTATACACTTGGCACTTATCTAAAAACCAACGTATTTATCCACAAGCTACTGTGTTCAAAATCAGTGCATGTGGTTCCTTACAGTTTAAGTACAAATGACTCTTGTACCTCATGCCAGGAATTTCCTAAATAGTTTCCATCTGTATGAGCCACAGTGATGAGAGTTTTAATTGTGTCAATATTCTTCTGCTTCATTTCAGTAATACCAGAACTCACTGTAAGTAACGTAAATCTTGCTAACGCTTGGACATAGGCATCTCTTTCAAGCTACAAATGGGAGAGAAAAAAAAAAAATTGTCTTGTAATTATTTTTTCAGTTTCTTGTTCTTAGTACAGTCTGTGGGATTTCAGCAACTATATTGTTTACCTTTCTCTTCCTAGAACTGAATTGCCAAAGCATTCTACATAGTGAAAATCTCTCATGGTCTTGTGCAGTAAGCTGTGGGACAAAATCAGGCTCAACCGTATTCAGGAACATGAAACGTAACATCTGACAGCATAGGATGTCAGGTTTCTGGGTTTGGTCTTTTTGGATTTTGGGGGCACTTTTTTGGGAAACAGGATGCCGTTTCAGAAGAAATGTGGTTTCTTAGCTAAGCTTCTGCTATTCTTGTACTATACCTGGACCTAGTCTAAAAATGCTGCCTTAGCAGACTCTCTCAAGTTGTAGGATTTTTTTGGCAACAGAATCCAAATAATGTATCTAAAAGGCATGTTCTGCCAATTCCACAAAAATGCTCAAAACTTATTTGATTTAATCTGCACCATTTGGAGCACCTCAGAAGCTTGTGATGCGAGACTGTCATGGGGGGGTAAACAGCAAGTGACCTATAATCTAGGCAGATGAAATCAATCTCACAAAAGAGAATGTTCCACATGTAGATACCTGATTTTTATGTATAGGATATCTATAAACACCAAATGAAACTCCTCAGGTCTCATATGAACTGATTACAACTGTAAAAAGGGGATTACAGTTGTGCTCACAAGTGCATTTTACTCTCCTGTTATGTATGATCCCAAGGCCATGAAGTGAAATGGTTGTACATCAGAGAACCAAATGACAACTATGAAATATATTTGACTGTTTGGATGTTTAAGACCATTCTGAAATTTAAAAAAAAAAAAAAAAAAAAAAAAAATCAATGAACACATAATAAAACAAAATATAAAATATTTCAAAATAACACCAGCTGGAATGTCTGTTTCATAGAGAAAATGCGAGCGCCACAACAGTAGGCAATGATAGAAGGGACGGATTCGCACATAGCCACACAGCACGGCTGCCATGTTCAACGCCAACTACTATTACAGGGTACGCTGGCAAAGGCACAGCAAATTATGTATAAGCACAGAAAAATGGAAGTTCCATGGAAAGAGTACTAAGCAAAGAAGCTTTAGAGTCTACAAACTCTATCTGCTGTAAAAGGAAAATGTTTTCAGTCCTACCTTCCCTCTCTGTTCCATACAGATACTCCCCCTCTGCCCCTTTTTCTAAGCCAAAGTAGGAGAAAAACAACTAAACAATGTGTCCATCAACCAGAAAGTAAAAATAGATTATATAAGTAAATTAAGTACATCCTTTTGATGCATATCTTGTCCCAGATGCTTAAAGACAAAAGTCAGACTGTGTGACAGTCTAAGATTAAAAACCAGAGTCTTTAATTGAGGTTTTAGAGGTGAACATGCATAACAAACTAAGTTGTGGACTTTGGGAATTTTCTTAAAACTAAAAGCCTTCAGCTCCCTCCATTATCTCTCTAGGTGTGTAAATTAATGTTAACTGTTCTTAGACACCAATCTTAACTTCTGTATTGTTATTCAATGAAACAGAAAAGCTGCCAGTACCGGTTAAGCACAAAAGGAAAAACCTGCTTACAATAGAAAAGATGCCTAAGTCAGCTCAAGTACAGATTTATCAGTCTCCTTCAAATCACCAGAGCTATCTGGCGTCTGAAGTCAGACAACACTGCTGCCTAATCAGGACCTTGTGCAATGGAATCATCCTGTAACGTACTGAAATGATAAAAAAAAAAAAAAATCTTGTTTTTAATGATATCAACAAAACAGAATTCCCATAGAAAACCAGGAAAGAATGTAATTTATATTGAAAATACAGAAAAAGCTTTTAAATTTCACCAAATGAGAAGTGTTGTTTTTGAAATACCTCCAGTTCAATCAAGATTATCCCAAGCTAATGGAATGGTATGACTGATTCTGGTACATTCTTGGAGCATGGGGATCTTAGAGCAAATGTGTCCTTGCCCTCCCCATCCAAGGCAGACCATTGCAGGACTGGGAGCTAACCTTTGCAGCTGCTGAAACTGATATTTGTACCAGATCCACTTTTGCAGCTTAGAAACAAAAATAACAGGAATGTGAATTTCGTTCAACAGCTGCAGGCTTCAGGGAAGGCTTTGTTAATCAAATGTTTAAGTCTGTTCAGTTTGAGGGGGGGAAGAAGTAGAAAGACAGAGGAAGGAAATCTTACATGACTTCAAACAGACTTTTTTGAGCTGCTGTATCAGAGGTCCCAATGCGCCTTTCCACATTAGTGATGAAAAGTTACCTAATTTGCTAAATACAAGTGCAAGGGGAGAGGGAAGCAAAGCATTCACTATCATATCATAGTTCAACAGTTTTTTCTTTAAGTTAGTCTTACAAGGTTGTTGGGTTTGAGTGGTTTTGTTTGTTTGTTTAAAAAATGTTTTCAACATAGACATGAAATAATGCAATGTCAATCGTATGAACACATTGCTTGCCTCTCTCTTCAGCTGTTCCTACAATGGATTTATGGCAGACTAGTACTCCATTTATTAACTAATGGTCTACAATAACGTAATAGTATGTTCACTACTGACGATTTTAAAAATGGGTGGGGTGGGGAGAGGCAAGAAAAAGCCTAAGTTTAATCAGAATTACCCTCTGGAGCCAGAGAGTCTGGAATTCTTGGCATTGTGCTTAATGCAAGATACATTCACGCATTACATCAGGAATGACGTTTCCAGTGCCATAACTGTTAAAATGGTATCCAATTATAGAAGTCTCAGATTAGTATAATGTCTCTGAAATTGAGAACAGTATTTCAAACACAGTTCACAGAGATACGATTTTACTTATGAAACAAGATAGAAAGACTCATTTTGTGAAACTTGACAACAAAGCTGAACAGCTCTGTAACAAAACTAGATTTGACATAAAAGTAGTCAACTTGTGGAGAAACAAAAATTCAGTACATAGGCATGGTAGCACTTACCACAAAACACCAGGAAAAATAAAGGTCACTATTTAAAACACTTTCAGTCAAATATCAGATGAAGTAATTGCAGAAGCAGACAGCCTCTAGGTATTGCAGTGCATAGCTTCAGCAACAAGGACTCTTAGAACCCCACTAACATTCTGCTGGTACCTAAATCAACGTATTGTCTCAGTCTTAAATTTCTTACCTGAATGTTGAAAATGCAAGCAATCCTGATTGCACATCGTATACCCTCCAAACAAAGAGAGGCAACTTCTGTGTCATCACAGTCCTGTAGACCCACGCTGAATGCAGCTAGAAAAGGAGTCCATGCCAACTGGAACGTATGCAAAATAAAAGTTACATTAGCAACTGTTAGTACTTGAAGGGAATGGTATAGTTTCAACATCTTGCTGAAGTTAAATTCCATCCTCAACTCACATCATTAACCTCGAGGTTGCCTCTTCCAAAAAGGAAATGGAATAAAATAGACATGAGACACAGAATAGGAAGAAGCATGGTTAGAAGAGACATGAGACATAGAAGTAATGCAGATTGACGCCCCCCTTGGAAGCACTCTCCCTCAGCAAACACCACACACAACCATCTTCAGGTAGCTGGAAAGAAACAAACGCCAAAGTTATGTCAGTTAGATGTCTACTGGAGTTTTGGTATTCCCGGGATAACCTTTATCTTTGCACAGTGAGAAATAAAGACAGAGTCAATAGTTATTGCAAGAACCAACACAGTGTATAATAGATTCCTTTTTGATGAGAAGTATGTACTTGAGTAAGACAAACTTGTCCTGATAACACCAGAAGGAACGAAAAAACAGGTAGGGTAAAATAGGGCACCAAACTTTATTAATTCCACTAAAATTATGGTAAGACAACAACATGACAAGAAACATGACTCTTTCCTTGATCTCTCTGCTCTTCATTTGGTTGCCCTTGTCCCTCCATCTTTTTGTATCTAAGCCACTGCTGATGTTTCCCATTCCTCTTGCCTTAAGGTGGGACTGAGAGCGTAATACAGTCAACTAAAAACTACTGCAGGAGAGTCCACATGGCCTTGTCCTCATGGTCAAGGCTCCCCCTCCCACAGGCAGAAAAAACAATCTGAAGACACAGAGGATCCTGCCGTAACTATATGTCACTATGGAGAGGACACTCCAGGGTACCCAGAACGATTTTGGAAATAAGTCACCCCAGACGAAATACAGAGCCAATGGGCACAGCAGGGAGTAACAGATTTCACACTTAGTTTCATAATAAAATAAGGCACCACAGAGCTTTGGTTTCATTTAAGCCAGTAATTCCAAAAGCACTACCTCAGAAAAGTGTTTAACACTTGAACACGCCAAACCATAACTCTAGGACAGTATTAAAGGCATCGGATAAATTCCTAGATCCAGGACTTAATTTCCTATTGCATGACCTTTAAAGGTCTCTTCCAACCCAAACTATTCTATGATTGTATGTTCCAGAAGTGTATGTTTCTTTTTTTTTCCTCCTCCTTTTCTAATTTTTCATTCCTATTGAAAAAAACACTAGTCTTAAAAAAAAAAAAAAAATTCGCAAACCTGAAATACTTTAAGAACTATGTGGAGATCTGTATAGTATGCTTTATAACTAGATTTACACTGTTATTATAATAGACTGTTTTGTCATTAAAAGGGTGAAAATTAAGCCTCTAAAAATTAGACAATCAATTTTGGGCTGCTTAGGTGGGTGCATAAAGTGAATTTTTGTTCTGTTTTAATCATTTACCAAATCTATCTGTAAAATATAGTTATAATGATAAAGTTTATGCTGGCATCAATGCGTGAAAGAGATACCCAGAAATTTATAAAGCTTTGCTGAATAAAAATTTAAAAAATCTAAATAAAAAAAGTGAAATTAAATATTCAAACTCCACAGTTCTCATTTTTTTGAGAAGACAGCTCTCTGTCCAACATACTACGCTGTCCTCAGTACTTTGATTAATTTATGAACATCCTCAAGTAAGACTTCTAATTCTCAGCACCTTCACAAAAGATGTTTAGGGTGTTAACGTACCCTGCTGCTTTGCATTTTCCTCCTTTGAAAATGAATTTTGCAAATGTACTTTTCAGATACTACAGGCTAGTAATGGTATAGAGTAATAGGGCTAGTATTTTAAAGAAAAATGTTCTATGAAGTCTACAGAGGCCTACAGGCAAGTTATTCCATTTCAGGCTTAAAGACAACAACAGAGAGAAATTATGTACATTACACCTCTGCTAAGTGGCATCCTGAAAGTAGATCTTAAACAAGGGCTTCATTTAGTGTTATTCTGTACATAACAGAGTACTAACCTACATTTATTAATATGGTGATAAAGAACTCAGAAGTTTGCCTCATAGACAGCAATCTTACAGCTAGATCCCCAGTATGCCCAGGTGGCCAAAAAGGCCAATAGCATCCTGGCTTGTATGACAAATAGTGTGGCCAGCAGGAGTAGGGAAGTGATCATCCTCTTGTACTGGTGAAGCTGCATCTCGAATACTGTGTTTAGTTTGGGGCCCCTCACTACAAGAAGGACGTTGAGGTGCTGGAGCGTGTCCAGAGAAGGGCAATGAAGCTGGTGAAAGGTCTGGAGCACAAGTCTTATGAGGAGCGGCTGAGGGAACTGGGGTTGTTTAGTCTGTAGAAAAGAAGGCTGAGAGGAGACCTTATCACGCTCTACAACTACCTGAAAGGAGATTGTAGGGAGGTGGGTGTCAGTCTTTTCTCCCAAATAACAAGCAATAGGACAAGAGGAAACGGCCTCAAGTTGTTCCAGGGGAGGTTTAGATTGGATATTAGGAAAAACGTCTTCACTAGAAGGGTTTCAAGCATTGGAACAAGCTGCCCAGGGAAATGGTTGAGCCACCATCCCTGAAGTATGTAAAAGACATGTAGATGTGGTGCTTAGGGACATGGCTTAGTGGTGGACTTGGCAGTGCTAGGTTAACAGTTGGACTCGGAACTTAAGGGTCTTTTCCAATCTAAATGATTCTGTGATTCTTCACCCTGGGCCTGGAGTTCAACCTAACCTCACAGCACATCACTCCAGGGAACCCTTTGTTTATTGTAATGGTAGTGGTCTGAGACTTTACCTCCCTGGAGCAGTTCATGAAGAGGTCATACGAGCACCACTACTTGCACAAGAGCAGCAAATGAGAGCTCGTGGTAAGGGCGCAACAATTTCTTTCAGTGGCTGTTAACCGAAATTAGTTAGCTATGACAAAGGCCATATCCAATACCATTGAGGCGTAATACATTACTAAACATACTCTGTATCTAAAGTCTGAACCACTGGTACAGAAGCTTTGCACTACACAATACTGAAGACAGGTGTTTAGAATAATCTAATACAGGCCCAGCTACCTCCCCCAAAACTAGATGGCGGTCCTAATCTTTCTTAATTTGCAAGAGACAACATTAGACAGAAGTTTGTTCTGATAATTGCTCCCCCAAAAAGCAATGAAGTAATCTCCCTTTGAAGCGGTAGGAGAGACTCAAACGATGAACTGGGATTACTCATTTCCCACTTTTATAAATCTGTTGTTCTGACTACACCTCTATATATGAAATAAAAATCTTATCATTTCAAGTTCTTAACTACTTTTTATACTTTTGTCCCCTCAACGTACTCCTCATAATTCCTCCGTTATATCAAGGTGTTACTTCTATCAGCATAGACACTTCTTAAATCCAAGGGTAAATGCAACTGAAGTAAAAGGCTCAAAATCCCTCCTTTTCTGTACCAAGTTAAGTGATTTACAAAATTATCAAAACATAGCAGACACACTGAATACACAAGAAGTATTTTCAACAAATCCTGTCAGTCAGTATTTTGTATTTAGAAAGTATGTGATATTCTAGGTAAATATCTAAACATGTATCTCACCTTAAACATGGGTCTCACATGCTCCAGGTGCGTTGCACTAGTAAAAGGTGCCTGTACATGGCTCACTGCCTCCATAAGAGCTTTAGCTGTTTTAGCCATTTGTTCCATTTCCAAATTATATAGGAGTCTTCTCTGCTTTTCACTAGCAACACCTGTAAACACATTTTTTCCTCTCATTTGTGCATCTTTAGCAGTGGTGACTTCAGGAATATAATAATTTTAAATTTTTCATTAAGTGCCATATTCAGATATATTTTTGGTAGTGTCTTCACTTCCTGAGATTACCACACCAGCAAGATATTTCTTTTACAATACAGGTAAAATTTAACTTAAGGTAAACTTATGTCTGAAATGTAACCTAATTTTAAACCTTTACAGAATTTTAAGATCTCCACAACAAACATTTCTTCTCCATCACCTCAACTGACAGCACAACAATAAAAATAGGCGGACACCCTTTTTATGAGGGAGAACTACCTTAATCAACTTTTCATTTCAGTAATGGAACCTCCAACTCATCAAGAAAGTGAAACTCAAGTAGAATGTAAGTCAGCTTCTTTAAAATTACAATAAAAACATTATGTTAATTGAACAAATATTGAAAATAAGAGGGGTTCTTTTTTCCAGATGCAAATTTCATGTCACCAATCTGTTCATAAGGCTAACACAGGACTTAAAAATACACAAATTTGACTATGTTGGGAAAAAGTAAAGTCTCTCTCAATGTTCTCTGTAGAAAACCTAGAATGAATAACATCTGAATCTTCATATTGTGCAAAACACAGAAAAGTTTTCCTGGTATTTGAGAGAGGAAAACATAATTAATTTGAAAAATGCATAAATTAGGGCCCTACCAACAAAACACTGCAAAATTTTTGAAGATGACAGGCTGGTTATTGCAGGAAAACACAATGGTTACCTTAGAAATAGAATGCCCAACTACTATGTTCTGCACTATGCCTATTAGCAACACTGCTACTTCATAGAGCGCCCACATGCATTTCCCTGTGTCACTGTGCAACAGCAAAACCTGCCTTCTCCATGGTCAATGCACTGAACACCAGGAATTCAGATGCAAAGGGAAGTGAAAATAAGCAGTTGCATTTAACACAGATTTAAAGGTAGCATCATGTATTTATGTTAAAAGGAAAAGGATAAGCAATTAGAAGTTAGGACTCATTCTGAGTTAACTGGTGCTTGCTTCATTCATCTCTCATTTTAAAACAGGGACAGCTTCATAAAACTCAAGAGCCAACACTTTGAAGAAAGCTAACATTGCAACTACTTACTTTGTTTACTAGATTTTGTGGGTATTGTTAATTCTTTTGTTTCTTTCATTGAAATCTTCTTTCCAGCTATTTCATTATAGATAGCAGACAAATATTCTTCAGGGAGATCTTTACTGTCATTGATACCTCTATTCATTTTAATATACTGTTCTTTTGTCATTTTGTTCTTAACCTGAAACCCAGAAAGAAGCTATTAAGATCAACAAGTGAGAGAAGTTCATAGCAGTTACAATGTTGCCTATAAAGCAACCAAAAAGATGAAAAGTTGCCATCAAGGACAAACCTGCTGACGCAAAAGAGGTTTTTAAGTATCCAACATATGCAAGACTACACTGTCAAATCTACAAAATAATGCAAGGCCACATGGACGTTACAACACCCATAAACATTCATGGGATCCACAGATCAATTAGACACACATTAAAAAAAAAAAAAGTTTTTTATCTTGTCATACAGACCAAGCTATCTATTTTAGACATAATCCCATAATCTCATAGGAGTTCAATACTCTTTCCAGATTTTGCTTAAATAAATGATGATGGCTAATCATTGCAGCTTTGAGTATTATGCACTGCAGAAGTGAGCTGTATTTATCAAAATAAAGCTGCATTATTTTTTCAAGCAGACTTCAATCAGGAGTAGATTTGTGTTAAAAATCAGGTAAGTAACTCAAGTTCCGGCTTTGACTGTAGGTTAGGTCACTACTGTGAGTGCCATAATATGAAAGCAAATCCACACAATTCCTACTCAACACAGGGTAAGGAAACGATACCTTACAGAAAGGTCTAACCAAAGCAACTTAAAAATCTCAACACCCATGAAATGTAATAGTGTTATTTAAAAGATGCAGAAACTTAATCCACTGTGTTTCTTACACACACACATATATACCGGTGTTGAATTGAACATCAAGCTTTTACAACTACATTGTCACAAGGCCTGAAACTTAGCTATCTGTGGATTGCACAAATATTTTTTTCTAGCAACATACCTGTGGACTGTGAAGATCTGTTGTCAACATGATAATTGAGTAAGCTAAGACATATGCAGTATCTGCACTAGCAAAAAGAGTTTGCCTGAATTGAGAAAGGAGAAAAAGAACAAATGTAACATACTAGGATTTTTGACTTACTATTCAGCTTTCCAAAGTTCTGAAGATAAAGTACAGCTTACCCTTGGTTACATTCCAAATATCTTGCAGCAAATTTCTCCATTAGGCGATCAATTTTTTGAGCCTCTCCTGGAAGACGAAATCCCTCTAGAAACATGCGCAGAGCTGAAACAAAATCCTTTCCTGAAAAGTCGTGTTGGTCTACATATGCATACATGACTTCTTTGTTAAATTTATCATTGTCTCCCAGGAACTCCCCAACCTGAGTCTAAAATAAGAATAGAAAAGACCAACTAGTCCATTTACACTGGAAAAAAAAATGGTAAGTAAGAGCAACAGTCATACTGCCCATATGTCTCACAAAAAGAGAGGCCTGTATGTAATTAGCGATGACATATTCCTGCTTCTCCTCTACTCTCTAAAGCAAAGTATTTTGGCCATATATTCCATCATAATGCTCTCTTACATGTTCATATCTGCCCACTTTCCACCTTCTCTGGTTTTTACTTATATATACCATTTTTTTCTATTAGATGAATTCCACATGTGCACAAGACAAAGTTAATATTACCAATGATTGATTGTTCTCTGCTGTAATGGTTTTTGTAGTTAGGAAACCTACTATAGTAATGAAAAAGCTTACTAAACTCAACTTCATTCCCACTAGAGACCTCAAATACATGCAAGTGATGCTCCAATATAAATAGCTGGTACTCAAATACATCTAGTGGATCACTGTCAATGTGACACAGTACAATGAAAAATACTGTATTCAGATGAAGCTGCCCGTATATGTAAACTGAGGTTAAACATTTGTTTTGATGGCTGATTCTAAGTTCTAATACTGTAATTTGTGACTCTAGTAACAGCTGCAAGCATGGGCATATGCAAGTCCTTCCTTAGAAAACAACAGTGGTGGCTACTAAGCACAATGGTGCAGACTGCTGTTTCAGAAAACTAAGTTTTTCTGAACAATACCAACGTGAGATATTCCCACCCTCCTCAGCCAGATATTGCAGGACCCTCCCAAGTCCAGCAACAGCTGCTAGCTGTAAATAAAATCAAAGAACTAATTTAGATTAAATAACTTTCCTTTGGAAGGCAGCACAAAATGCTTTTCATGTTGCACCATGTTATTTTTTGGCAGTCTCTGAAGGACAGTTACTTGTGGCAGTCCCTTATTGGGCTGAAGTAAATATAGTTTAGTAAGTTGCTCCTAGTTACACTAGCAACTAAATACAAGCCTTGAGTCAGCTCAGTCTTTTTCTTACACTTTGCCAAACTGCAAAATGCACATAGTACAGGGTATAGCTCTCATGCATACTCTCAACTGAAATTCCTGGAGCTTACAAAGAGAAGTTTCCTTTTTTACTTCATTGTGCAAGAATGTTATACACTTTAAAACACTATCACATGATTTGCAATTGGTATAAAAACATCAGCATGAGCAAACAACCATCAGGAAAACAATTTTCTTACTGAATCTAATCTTTCCTCTTGATGCAAGAACTGCGCAATATCTTCAGGGGTAGTGCCAAGCATTCCTTGTTCTTGCAGGTACTGAATCCCTCTCTTTGGTTTCTTGTTGAATCTGTACAATCAAGATCAGGATGGAATGAGTTAACCCTTTTATCCATGCACAAAGCCTTACCTGCTTAAGTAAAAAAGATTAAATAATTTTGGATGAGATACTGAAAGTCTATGTATTAAATATTTTTCCTTTATCAAACTATGCATTAGATAGGAATGATCTATTCTGTTCTATAATTATTCCTTTCATCATTGGATGACTTTATCCCCCCCTCCCCCCCCATAAACAGCCTCCTCCTCTTTGCTATGTAACTGCCAGCATGGCATCTAAGCAGCTGCCAGTAGAGCTAAACACTATCATTTACTCTGGCACTCATGAAGAAAAAAAATATTCTACAGAAATAGCGAAGTCTTGTCTTGGAAAGGAACAATTATGCTTTGTTGCTTTTTGTTTTAATCTCTATGAAACAATCAAGAAATCCATGAGTTGCCTGTAAGAACAGAAATGTACACAAGTCACCAGGTAACTGAAACCCTAAAGGACTACGGTATGTTTGTTCAGGGTCTGAACTACAGAAAGTACTACAGAAAACCTTTGGTTTTGCATAAAGTGACCTCACTAAGGAGGTGAGGTGACAAGGCTGAAATCACACAGAAGGTTCATGTCAGACTGCACTGAGAAGTTATACTACCCTCCAGTTCTAAATATGACAATTTAATTAATCAGAAGGAAGCATCATCTTAAGCATATAGGCACTTTCAACAGTAACGTGTACATTAAAACGGGTCATATTCAACTGATCACATGAGTTCAATGTTCTTTTTATCCAAATATAAAAATCTTATTTTTAGACAAGCAGGTCTGGAGAAAAAAGAACAAACATTCAGAGTACTCATCTTCTAGCTGTGAGGAATTAGGTTAACACAAAACACTGTTGACAGGCTCCAAAGGGGACACCATTCAGCACTCTTTCACCAGAGGAAGTGCTGTTACATCCAGAGTTTTTTTCCTAACACAAGATGAGTATCTATGAGGAGAAGGAAGAAAAACCCAGGAATCTTCATAGCTCCAAAAGAATCCACCCTCCCACGGGTGATAAAAGGGCACTCACAAGTCAATTCCTTGTTCTATTATTTCCTTTTGTTGCTTTAGGACCTCAAACTGCTCTGGGTTGTCAGTGCCAGACATCTGTGTGCTGTAACTGCCAATTCCTGATGAAGCAGTAGAATCCAAGGAGTTTAAACTTCCATATCTGTTAATTGTCTCAGGGTGTTTGGTTTCATTGCTGTCCTGTTCTGTCGGTTTTTCTTGCCCTATAAATTGAAAAGCATTACATACATACAAAATATATGCAGTGAAAAGAAATTAAAATCATGGGTTATTCTTCAAATCCTCTCTGAAGGCTTCTAAAACTTACTAGGGTTATCTTCAATGTTCTATTTATTTTTACAGAAATTCCGCTTTTGGTTTGGTTGGGAAAATAAAAAAAAAAATACCACAATATATTGGTGGAGTCACCATCACTGGAGGTGTTCAAAAAACACATAGATGTGGCACTTCAGGAGATGGTTTAGTGGGCACGCTGGTGTCAGGTTGACGGTTGGACTTGATGATCCTAAAGGTCTTTTCCAACCTTAATGATTCTATGATTCTGTATCAAGGAGGATTCTTTCAGTCCATCACACACCCAAAATTTACATCTTAAACTGCGACTATAATTTGTAGGCAATTCGAAAAAAGCATACGAACCGTAGAAACTCAATTACAGATCTTTCCTTTCATTTTCAAGTCTGATGTTACCTTTGACCTGAAGCTAATCACTACCTTTTTGAAACAAAGTGTCTAGAAGCATTTATGATCAGACATGCCAAGGAGCTGCTGCTCCCAGTTCACAGACAGCCATGGTAACCACCTCTGAAAAGGTTATTACTTCAGCTACCAACTTTAAGCACTTAATCTGAAAATTCTGGAACAACCATAGTTCTTTTCACCTCAGGTCAGATGGAAACAAGTTTAAAACAAGTAATAATTTAGTTACTTCACAACATTGAAAGTTCTATAGCTATATATTAATAATTTAAAAAACCCGCTCTCCATCCAGCTTGCTTCAGTAGTAATTTAATCAATATGAAGTTAGATGAAATAAGGGGAGCTTCAAAGTAAGTTTTGTGGTCCTTTTAAAATTAGAAATACAGAAAATAACAGGATTTAATAATTTTAAGAGTACTAGCTTTCTAGGAATTCATACAATTAAGAAAAGACAATTTAGACAACTTCTTCAAATGACACCAATCCAAACTTATCAATATTTCTACCAAAGGAAAAAAAATTTTATTCTCTCTCTTTTTTTAATGCAAGAAGTTTCACTAATTTGGACACTAACAGTATCAAAACACCGGAAAAATGCACTAAATTCCTGCAGCACCTCTTTAGTAAAGCCAGAAGAAACATGTCTTGTATCTTACCAAGTGTCGTCTGAGAATTGGGATTTACATATTGATCCTTACTCCACTCCACCATGCACTTCAAGATCGATACTAAGCATTCCAATCCCTTTTTTCTCAAACTTAACTCCTAGAAAAAATTTCAAGAGCAATCCATTAGAGAAATGGAGAGTTTAGTCTTAACCTATCATGCCAAGAAACATAAAGCTTCATAAAAATTTGGCAGAATTTTTACCTGAACATTGGACATGCCAAGTTCTTGGCTACCCCTTCCTTGAGCAATCTTTGAGAGGTCATTAACCAGCCTTTCAAATATATTTGCTGCATTTAAATCACAATCGTAGTTCACGTAGATGTCCACAACGCTCTGGGCATCTATAAACAAAGTGACATTGTCAAACTTGGAACAAAAACTAGATCATTCATTGAAAGGCAAGCACAATTTTGCTATCGAGCAGAAAAATGTAAAAACTAGAACCAAATGGTCCTCAATACCTGCACATATCCTTGTCAGCGTTTGTATAACCATCCATTTATGATCAAATGAGCTAGTAGAAGTTTCCAAGATATACAGGAAAATTTCTTTGAAGAAAACCTAACAAACATTCCAGGAAGAGGAAAAAAAATAAAATCTATTACAAACAGTCACTAATTTCGATGGCCAATATTCTGACACACAACTCCGAAAGCAGCACTTTAGAAGTACAGGAAATGAGAAAAATAAAAAGGAGGAAAGGAGGAAATACAACTTATGCTCGATACATTCACAGTAGGAATCTGAATTATTACGTATGTACTTCTGGAGTTCTGTCCAGCTGAAAAATGTGGTTTATATTCCAATCACTCAAAAACAGAAGAACCAGGAACAATGTGAAGTCCTAAAAGACAATTTAGCCTAAAAAGAAGTCTAAGCTGCTGTTAAAGAGTTCAAGATCATTTGGCATTTTGAAAGGAGAGATATTACCTTACCACAAAATATTTTCTCTATGAGATGAAGTTATTATGCCACAAACATAACAAACAGCCACTTACACCAATTTAAAGTATTGGACTTTCATTAGAAGGGAAACATCATGATACAAAAGAATCACTCTACGGTATTTACTGGAGGAAGGGTACTGGTCAAGCATAAGAAATGCAGCAGGTCCTTTAATGGGAAAGTTACTCTTCCCTAAAAGAGATATTAGTTTTCCCTGAAATTGCCTCAGATCAGATGATTTTGTTTGGAACAGAGACTATTTTATGCCCTCTCAATTAGTTCCTCACCAGATCCATTAGTATTATAGGCTGACTGTTTCAGCTGAGCATGCTTAGCAGCTAGGGCAGGCTTTTTCTCACTTCTTCCCTAAGCAGCAGCAACTGCTGTAAAAGCATATGAAACTCAAAATGTGAGCTGCTACATGGCATTACATCACCATCCTACACAGCATTACATCACCGTTCTGTACTTCTGAGAGCTCACCTCTCCACAGCTAGTTGGGGCTACCAAATCCACCAACATACGTTTTTTCTAGAATGCTGCTGATAGTCCCAAGCCATCAAATTCTTCTCTGACAGCAGCATGCAAACATGCAAATATATAACTTCCTTTGTTTTTAATCTTAGATAATCCCTTATACCACAGAATTTTTACAGAGATTTTATGCTATTAGCCAGGTAGAGATAAGCATAAGGCTAATTTCACTTTAAGTCATGTGTTCGGGGGAAAAACAGCAACACTGATTTTTAAGCAACTTTGATGGTAAGCCATTTCCTCAAGCAAAACGTGGTAACAATTTTTCCATTTTATTGGCGTCTTTAGAGAAAAAGAGGCACACAGCACAATCCAGTTACTAGTCTTAATAAGGAAAGCATCTCTATGAAACATAAGGACTTCAACACATAACAGATCAAAGACATTCAAGTGCTTAAATATCTCAAGAGTACTAGACTGATTTTAGTCACAACTATACATGATCCAAACAGAGGAAGACAAAGTTTTAATAAAGGTTATGCTATAAACAATCTTAGTTACATATTTACTGTTTTCTGATTTTTTTTACTAAAAGACCATAATGTTATATACCCTGTGGAATCAGGAAAATATTTTTTTTTTCTGGTAGAGAATTTTTAAAAAGTAAGTCACTGACAGAGCACAGAAAAAAGATTCAAGTATAAAAAATTAAATCCAAACCTAAGCTAGAAGAGAAATTAGCTGGAAGGTATGCATACTACGAAGACACTTTAGACCTCTATGCTTCTGAGACAGAAAGACTGCTTGCTTCTGGTGTCAACTTTAGACAAACATATCTTGGAATGAACAGCTGTCAAAACCATACTGATTATTTACATTTCAGATATTTAAAAATGCTATCTATCAGTATGTTACTTATTGCAATTCATGTCACAGAGCTGAGACTTTATTCCTAGCATATTGGAAAAGTAAACCAGAAGAGAGCTAATTACTTAGTTTCGTTAACTGAAAATAAGCATTTTAAGAGTGCTTATTCACACTTATGAAAGGGTGGTAATCGTAAGTATAACTAAATGACACCCCAAGACCCCTGATACCTAGGACCTGATCTGCTGCAAATATATTCACTGACCCACTTAGAAATACAGTTATGATACAATTAAGGTACGATTCAAACTATTTTAACTGTAAGAGGGCAGTGCTAGATGAATATTTAAATCAAGGGACCAAGGGAGGGTCTCTTTCAACAGAATCTGAAACTATATATATGCCCAAAATTTCCTACACAGATGAAGAATGCAGTCTCAATCCCAAAATATATAGATTTTGCATATTATAAATCAGAGCATATGGCTCTCCTTACAGCTCCAAGACACAAACTGAATGTGAAGTTATCTACTTGTCTGCCCACATCTTCTAAATAACCTTTAGGATCAGTAGCTGAAAGAAGAGGAATTCTTAGCTCACAACCAGGAAAAGAGTAAGTTTCTAGAAATTGCTGTCCCCCGTACTTTGTAATGGATGGATACTCTGGTGACATCGAGCTTTTGTGTTTCATATTTGTGAGGAGGAAATGCAGCCCTGCTATGTGGTGGTGGTCCTAATTTAGCATATTCTAGAAGCTGCTACAATAGTGTAGCATATCCTATATCCAGTTTTCCTCAGATATATCTTCATTTTCTGTGTGGAATTTGGGAAAAGGATGGTAGCGATGGAAGCTCATGAAATTTCTGTCAGGGAAGCTGGATTGCAATGCATTTACCACCTACAAGCTGACTTGTAAGCTCTGCAAACACCTAGGGAGCCCAACACTTTCTGGGAAGCAGGCTGTGTGACTGGAAGAGCACCTCAGCGCAGTCTGTCTTGATGTGCTGAACACTGAACATGTACTAACAGTCTTGTTGAGCACACGCAGTTTGTCTTGAAGGTCTTCAAAATGCATCATATTTTCAAAGCACATTCAATCAATCACTAAACCTGTATTTCCATCCAAGCTATGCTCAAGGAAATCCTATTGTTTCCTCCCCAAAAGGGCACCAAAATAACTTGGTAAGTGATCAGAACACAATACCCTTCTGACAGAGTACTGGCAAAATGAGGTTCTTCCTCCAAAGATGCCACAACATATCAACTTATACAATGACACGCATAGATGAAGAAATCCCTGAATTCAAGGTCCTTATAGCAGCAATGTTATCAACATTTCTCATCACCTTTTCATGTACTTAACCTTCACACTGGGGCAATCTGTAGGCTTCAGTGTTCACATCGACTCCCAAAACATAAAATTACAAAAATGAACAGGAGGAACACACTGTGCACACTACTAATTTACCATGGATTTAAGATTTTTTAACACATGGGACACACAAGAGAGTAGCCACATGGTTCAAATGGACAGAATCTTTCCAAGAAGCTGCTCATACCCTATGGCACAAAAATTAAGTCAAGAACAAAGCCTCTACATACATCTTCCTTTTCCCTATGACTTAGAATATATCCACCCAAAATTTTCAATGTCTGTAAGGACTTTGAGGACCTGAGGAAATGCGATTATCTTATTCAGGACATATATTGATGTAGCCCCTGATACACAAAAGGGAAGTGGCTACAATAATCAAATAGCTGGGATTTCCCTAGAGAAAGAAATCTGTTCGAGTGACGTCAAAGAGAATCCACAATGCATTTCAAGTCATTAATTTTCTTTGCAAAAACATATACTTGTTTCTCTGCAAAAACATATATTACATCGGCTTTTCATAAGTGTACTCATTTTCTTAATATGTACTATCTAGTGCAGAGCTCAAACTTCCTAATCGCATTATTGAACACTGGTTGACTGAGCTTATCCACAAACCTACTCAATTCTGAGTTTCAGCAGCATTCTACAATAATACCATGCCACAGCCAACAAAAAACTCTGCTTTTAAATAAAGGAAACTAACTCAAATAGTAATAGTAGTGAGTATGGGCAATAAGTTATGATTGTAAAAATTCACCTCAATCACAGTAAATCAAAGTATGTTTTGCACTGTAAAATTTCTTAGTTTTTGTTAATGTCTATTATTAAGTGATGAAACGGCTTACTTCTTTATTAGGTACTTCATTTCATGTTCTAGCTAAAATATGATGGAAATTTTTTTTAAACAGCCCTACAAAAGTTTTCCCATCACTTTCCTCTTCACCAAACAATTTAACACTACCACAAGTGTCACATTACTTCTGATGTTAGAGCAAATCTTATTTAGTCTCTAAATGTTCCAAAGGAAATGCTGCTGTTTTATTTAAGGGGGTTAAGGGCATTGTTGCAAGCAAGTCCATTGACACTGGGTGAAGAAGAGCTTCTGCGCATGGCAAGATCTGGCAAGTCTTCCGCAAAAGCTGAGATTCAGAAAGGAAGACAAATTTCTCTAAGCAAGACCAAGCTACACACAAATATAAACAACTATTCACTTAACAATGTCCGCCCCTTAAATTAGAAATTCACGTAACGTACCTCGATCTGCATCTTTAGATGAGTCTTAAAGTTTGAGAGGAGGGTAAGAAATATAGAAAGTGAAAGTTCAAAAACTTCTGGAACTGATGAGACTCCATTTTTTGACAGTGCAACACAAAGGTACTGCTTAATAGCATTAATAAACATCTCATTCGTCCTGAAGACAGGTCCTGCATTTTGCAGAATAGACAGAAGCAACTGCAATGAAAGAATCTTTGATCGCAGTTCATGAGATCTAGAATAAAACAATACAACGTATCAGCTCAGTGTAAGTTATTAAAAAAAAAAAAAATCACACCACAATGATTTTGTATGTTCATGAAATAAACTCAAACGACACAACTTGGTGTAGAAAGCGGCATACTTCAGCCAAGAAGGTGGGCAGGAATAACCTTTTCCAGTTACAGTTTCTCTCCATTACTATTGAGCTACTCTCTCTTCTGCAGCACAGTGCTGCAGAACAGCAGCAACAGTAGGCCATGCTGCCCATCTTAGCCAGCGGATGAAGGGAGCATTCCTTTTAAAGTTTTGGAAGATACCATCTAAACTATCCAGCCCATCTACAGAACACGGACTACCAAAAGGTGGAAATTCATCCTCCTCTATTTCCACCAGCATGGAAAGAGAGCTGAAGGACCATAAAGACAACAGCTGTACTGCCCGACCTACTTCCTCTCAACACTGAAATCTCTTTCTCAAAGACAGTGTTTTATATTGTTTATTAGTCACTGTCCCCATCTCACTCCAAGACCAGCTAAGATACAGAACATGCCTATTTTAAACATGGCAATAGCAAAGTCAGGCAACTGGAGCGTTGTCAAGTGCTCCACGGCAACATCACGCTTCTTGCAGACTGAAGTAAGCTAGAATTCATGTCAGAACAGTGCTACTATTTATGCTTTAAAACAAGCAAGCAAACAACCACACCACCACCCCGCCATGGGAAATCTGCGTCTATGAAAATACAATGCAATTCAAATAGCATTCCAGGTGAAAGCATTCCCTCATCAGACTCCTGATGCTCCTTTTCACTTCTGATCATCACAGAAGAGTGTAGCTCTTCTGAAGAGCATGTATAGACACAAATGGCTTTCCCAGCAAGACAGTCCACAGCTTTCATTGAACAACCACCCACTGATGGAGGACAGTTATGAAACATAAGGAATAACGACAGGGAATTTTTCATACAGTACAGCCCAGACATGGTAAAGGGTGCTTCAAGTCAACATGTGATGTACACAACAGTTGGGTATTTGCCGTATACTGCAAAAAGATGAGCTTAATGAACAAAGAGTAATTCCAGTCTAGCTAAAAACAAAAATGCAAATTAGTAACAAGTATGTTGCAAATAAACTCAATGATTCCTGCACGCCAGCAAACAAAGTGGGATGGGTTGGGATGGGGGTATCAATAGAACATAACCCCAAGCTTAGACTTTTTGTTTTAAGACATTTTTTAGAAGCAAAACATAGCCAGTCAAATTGAGTGAGGAACTTGTTCCTCCCATTCCTCTTAATGGGCTGCAGGTCAATGTAAATGCTCCAAATCAGCTCTCTAGTTCTTCAAAAAAATGTCTGGCTCTTGGACCCTGCACAGCTGCATAGAACCTAGCATAACCATCTCCTTTGATGCAAAAGGCTTGATTTTTGCATCACGTTGTATCAAGTGTGCAGACAGCACATCACCAGACCGTACTTTGCTATGAAACGTAAGAATTTAAATATGAAAAGAATCTCAATCGTAAATAAAATATTAAATATTGCCTACTTCCAGCAAGTGTCAGCTCATAACTGAAGTCCTAATTTGCTGGATTCACCAATTCTGTATGATGTGTAAAGCCCGCTTAATTTAAAACAAGTTTAAGGATTAAAATCTAGTAAGTGAACCTTCAAGACATTTCTCCCCCATCTCATTTTATTCCAGGGAAAAAGGAAATAAAGGCATTAAGCAGGTTCCCAGGAAGTACAATCCTGATCTCAATTCCCAGCCTTGGCATTTTAAGCTAAAGCTCTATGTCCAGTTATCTAAAATTTAAAATATTTTCATTAAAGAATTCATAGCTAATTCCATCGGAAAGACGATTTTAAAGAGGCAGACAAGACTTTTTTTAAATGCTGTAGATATCCTACGCCTCCTCTTCCAATTACAGCATGTTTGTAATAGTTCAAAAAGCCATCAATGCCTCAGAACCACTGATAAATTCTAGGCACTTCTCCAAACACAAGACGTCTCTGAATGCCTTTGCAGCTAATTCTTGTTGCCCTAAATGCTGTTTCCCCCATTTGTTTTATATGAAGAGTTTAATTAGTTCTAATATGAACGTCAAGGACTCCATGGATTCAGATGAGATCCTCCAAGTGTCTCAATAGGTATTGCTGCTCTTCCAGATGGAGTTAATCCATTAAAGGCTTTAATAAATGGACAGTCTTATTCTCAGAGAACCAACTAAAACCACAGGATTTTCATGGCATTTCCTGGAAAACAAATTCTCAAAAATAGTGAGGAAAAATGTCATGACTTTCCATAGTGCATCATTATGAAAACAATCTGAAAATGGTTCTAGACTAACCCTTCAAAACCCTTTCTACTACATGGTAATTTTTTTTCAGCTCATTAAATCCACGACACGTATCAGTGAGTAAACTGTCTTAAAGTTACCTGCTTTAAAAGATAAGACTTTGGAACAGTAAAGCTGATTTTATTTTGAAGAATACTGGGCCTTTGACTGTCATCAGAAGTCATACTATAATTTTAATATTTGAGGAACAAAAAGGCATTCCCTTGAAAATTATTACCAATTGTTCCTAATGTGCAAAAAAAGATGCATATAAATTCTATTCAAGATCAGAAAAGCAACATTCTTTGCCAACACTCACAACTAACTAATAACAGCATCCATCTATAGAGGAGAATTTTTTTTGTTTGTTTGTTTACAATGAACAATTCTCTAACTCGAATTGAAAACACAGTATCTTCAGTCAGAGGACAAGATCTCCAAAACAGCCAAATAAAGACTTTGTTTTCAAAACATTTGTGTTTTGATTAAGGAGGCTGTCAAAAGTGTCCAACCTGAGCAAAAGAATGAAACACTATATCACAAATTTATCATAACCAGTATCGGCTCAAAGTGAGGAGCTTAGATTAAGATGAAGTAGAGCTGGTCATGTGTGCTGGATACCCAACATATAAGAGATGTAAGAAATTGTGGGGCATAAACAGCAACGATTACAAACCTAGATCCCTTAAAAGCAGAGCAACATTAGCCAAAACAAAAATACCTGAAGACCTTCTTTACAAACCCTTCTGAAAAGCGTTACAGAGAGCAACTAGGAAGAACATGATGTACTTGCAGGAAGCATAGGCTTTGTTAAGAAACTTCTAAACAGTTATATGGGTAGGAGTAGTTGCTTTCATTTAACATACAAAAGATGCATTAAAACAAAAAAGTACCTTTTCAAAGTTTCTAGGTTCTTTTTACCATACCATTATTTTCTCAATAACTGAGGACTCACAAAAATATTTAACTGACTAATTTTTACTTTCAAATAGAAAAGATTCATCATGAGAACTCTTAATTCTACTTACTTTGGATCTGGTGGTCCATCTGACAGGGGCTTCATGGAGAGTTTACACAGTGACCTGAATACAAGGAAGGCATCCTTTTGTAAAATGTGGGAAAACTTAGCACCAGGGGTAGGTCCTGAAGAATTTCCAGATTCCTAAAGAAGTTAACATATTTCAGTATTCCATTTTGCATTAGCAGGTTGTGTAGGGA